>NC_090651.1:25681094-25858594 GCF_040937935.1 Hyperolius riggenbachi | reverse complement strand
AGCGCTCGGATTTTCATTAAATTGGGTAAACCGGTTACATCTGTTAATAGGGGCAAAAAAAGGTCAGAAAAATAGAAATGCCTCAATGATTGAATACCTAAACTTATTTATGGTTAAAACACACTAAATGTACTATAAAACAAAAAAAAAACATATTTATGCGGTAGAAGCGAAATCTCTTCTGTATCTTCTCCGCCATTGATAGCCAAGCTGACGTGCCCTGTCCACCCACAGCACCGCTTTTTTGGCTGGTACAATCAGCCGCATGAAGCTGCAGCCACCTTCTTTATTGTACAAATGTAGGGAAAGAGGTGCCCAAGTTGATATAAAACTAGGTTAACCAATAGAATAGATAATAAAGCGGTAGTATGCCTCCAAAATCAAAATTTGGCTGCAGTCTGCAATATAGTCTTAGCCCAGATAATTTGGCCTGAGGTAGTGAGATGAACCCACGAAACGGGTCGCCACCGTTAAATAAAAATCTTGTTTGTTTTAAACCACAGTTAGTGTCACCTTTGAGGTAAGCCACATCTTTATTGTCTAGTTTATTAGTTTTGTATGAACCTGGGCACCTCTTCATCCCCCCCCCCCCACTTAACCGACCGAACACTAAACCTCCTACTACCACTACACCTTACACTAACCCATCATACTACTGCTACTACCTCTACATCTAACACTAACCCACCTACTACCGCTTCACCTAACACTAACCCTCCTACTACTGATATACCTAACACTAACTCTCCTACTACCACTACATCTAACACTAACTTTCCTATTATTGCTAACTCTCCTACTACTGCTACATCTAACACTAACCCGCCTACTACCACTACACCTAACACTAGCTATCCTACTTCCACTGTCTGCACCTAACACTAACCTTCCTACTATTGCTAGCCCTCCTACTACTGCTATATCTAACACTGACACTCCTACTACTACTACTACTCCCTAACACTAACTCTCCGACTAACACTACACCTAACATTAACCTTACTACTACTGCTACACCTAACACTATCCCTCCTACTACCACTACACCTAACACTAATCCTACTATTACTACAACTAACACTATCCTTTCTACTACTGCTACCCCTGGGTTGTAGAGTTAGTCATCAGGAAGGGTGGTTTTAAGGTTAGGCGTCAGGAATGGTCACTTTAAGGTTAGGCGTCAGGAAGGGTGGTTTTAGGCTTAGGTCCCAGGAAGGGTGGTTTTAGGGATTTAAGGGATTTAAAGTGAACCCAAGAGGGGCGGAGATGGGACACAGAGGCATGTTCTCTGCCTCATGACATGCTTTTGCGCCCCCCCACCGCCACTCTCTGCCCCCCCCGCGCCACGCTATAGCCACCCGACATTAGCAATAATATTTGTCGCTATCTCAGAGGGTAATGGGAGGAGAGGGATTCCGAGCTGTCTCTCCCTGGCCGCACCCCCTGCTGCTCCCCCGCCTCCCTGCACGCTGGGAGAGAGAGCATTCTCTATTTCCAGCGTCGTGACCCCAGAGGTCACGAAAGTGAAAGTACGGCAGTGCTGGCCTCAGGAGCGGCGGGGAGAGCGGCAGGGATGGTGGCTACCTGATCTGAGAAGCCCCCCCCCCCCCCCCCCCCCCCAGATCAAGCAGCCTAGATTTTTTCTTAATTATATGCGCCCACCTAAGGCTCTCTTTACGATTATGCTTCAGAGGGGGGAGGGTTCTGTGTGAGAGTAGGGTTAGGTTTAGTTGTAGTAAAATATTGGTAAAATTTACCAATGTTTTACTGTCGTTAATTCCACTGTAAATATTTTTTGTTTTCACCTGTTGCCCTCTTCGCATCGGTATTTATCCTTTAGATATATATCGGCTTCCCCCGTTGCCCATTTTTCCTCGCGCCTCTGTTTCGTGCACGCAATTTTTTATCTATTTAACAAGGAGACTTAAAGTGGATCCAAGGTGAACTTTTACTCATTGCATAATTGTGTTCCTTTCATATAGTTTATAGGGCATTCCTCGAGCCAAATACTTTTTTGTTTTTGTTTTAATACTCTAATTCCTTATAAATGAAATAAAACACGCCCACAGGTTTTAAGAGAGCCTTGGCAGTAGCAAGGGCTCATGGGAGCTCAGTCTGGGCAGGAGGAGGAGGAGGTGTTACTAGCCATTGATTTCAGAGGCAGAGGGGAGGAGGAAGAAGGTGGGGGGATTAGGTTTTTGCACAGGCTGAGTGCTCAAGATACAGATAAGCCTGCCTCTGTGTAATGTTTACAAACAACATGGCTGCTGTCATTGTATCACAGGAAGAAATAATCATATTCTATTGAAGCTGTTTGCAGCTAGATTTGCTGTGTAAACTATCTAAACTTTAGATACGATGTATAGACAAGTTACTTGTTATAGTTAGTTTTTCATTGTACCTAATTTTTCTCCATAATAAATGTATATGTGTGAAGGAGTACAGAAACAACCTTACTTATACAAGTATACTTATACACATACCAAAACACTGCAAGAATATGTACAGATGAACAAAGTGAATTAATTTTGTGAAATGATGGCCACAAAGTGATACATTTACCCCTTCTGTTGCTAAAAGTGTGTATCTTCAGCATAAACTATGAGCACTAAGGAAACACTAAAGTGCCACCACCAGGGGGAGCTCACCTACCAGATATCATCTAAAAACGGACTAGAAAGTATTTTCAATGATTATGATTGAGATTGGAAATGTAGATAGATCGATCAATCAGTGTTTATCAACCTGGGGTCTGCGAAATACATGGGGGTACATTGGCATCTGCAAGGGGGTCCCCCAAGGGCCGCAGACAAAATGGCAGAACTTTCCCCTAGGTGTCTAGGTGCATTGTCCGGTACGGCTGCGAGAGTTTTGGCGACACTCCAGCAGAAGGGCTATGGGAAAATCACATCTATTTGTGTCTCCAGTGCTGGGCTCCAACCGCCATTTTTCTGAAGCCTTGCCCTGCCTGTCAGCATGGGAGATTTGCAGCTGGAGCTGCTGCAATAGAGGTCGGGGAGCAGTGTTGGAGGACAGGAAAGGAGTCACCTGCCAGGTGAGTACTTTATTTTTATTTTTAGGTGCCACCAGCCCACCACTGACACCAGGGAAATAAAGAGGCACTGGAAAAAAAGTTAAATGGGGAGCTCTGCCTAATATACTTTATAGGGGAAATTCTGCCTAATGTGTTTTAAAGGGGAGAAATTCCTAATTATGTATATATATATTTTTTATTGGGGGGGGGGCAACAGCTGCCTACCATATATACTCGAACACAAGTCGACCGCGTGCATACGTCATACATAATATTCAACCCTCTTAAGCTGGAATTTTTTATTGACTCAAGTATAAGAGTACCCAGCAAAGTACATAACATTTGGGGACCAGGAGGGGTTAATGACTGCACTGCATTAAGCATTGCAGCCATTAACCCCTCCTGTCCCTTAAAGTGTAGCCAATCCCTCCTCCAGGCCCCCAAATGCTGCAGTTATTCTCTCCCTTTTTTGCAGCCCAGTATTTACCCCCTGCCCCTTTCCTTGTTAATTGTTGTGGCCAGGACTTTCAGACCTGTGTTTTCTTGGCATTTCCTTTCCTTAGAGTATCACTTACCACTGGGTAAATGTCAGGAAGCGCGGAAGAGCCGCCGCCATGAGTCAGCGGAAGGCGGCTCTTTCCGCGCATAAAGTACCTGCACACGGAGAGGCAGCCACCTCCTCTCTGTATGAGGCGGCTGTCTCCATGCAGGATATTGCGGAGCGCGGAAAAACCGCCGCGTTGGACGCGGCGGTTAGCGTGCATGTCCCCGCTGCGGAGACACCGCAGAGCGGGGCTGCTGTGGCTGGGACTCGTAGTCCCTCGAGGCATAGAGTGACGCGCGCGCGCACTCAGGAAGGAAATATATGACAGACAAAAGTGAGTCAGCTGACCTGGCTGGTCAGCTGACTCTGGCTCCACTTCCCATTGGTCCAGCGCTTGGGGTGGAGCTGGAGAGAGGTCTGTGTATATATACTGCTGGCTGGTCATTCCTCCGGTGTCTGGTGTTTCGATCACATACGTGGGAGCACCCAGATCCGTAGTCAGATCCTTAAGTGTGCCGGGACCAGCTGGAGCTGTAATCCTACACTTAGCTAGATTCTGTTGATAGCTAAAGTACTAATTTGATTGTGATTATCTGTTATGACGTTTTGCCTGCCTGACTATCCTCCTGAACTCTGACCTTTTACCTCGATATTTCTCATACTCTTTTGCCGAACCCCGGCTCGTCCTTAGACTCTGTTTCTGCCTCCTGATCTTGTACCTCGATATTTCTGATACCCGGTTGCCGAACCCTGCCTGTACTTTAGACTCCACCTTCGCCTACTGTAACTGTACCTTATCTGTCCGTGTGTTAATGACTTGGCTTGTCCGACCTCGAGAGCCGACCTCACTGTTGGAGGCGGTTCCCCGTCCTGTTAGTGACACTTCCTCCAGTGTGTCACTTCCAGACAATCCTTCCTACTGTCAGCCTGACTCCTCCCACCTTGGAGAGTTCAGGTCTTCGGAAGGTATCCGTGCAGTACTCCTTACTGCACTGAGGCCTAGTCCTCGAAGTGTTACTGTTACACCAAACACTACACTATACTCAGGTGAACAGAGGTTAGCTGGTATATCGGATTATCGGTGATACTGCAGATCACTTATAATCTGGTATACATCTGTATTCCCCGTGATACTGCAGATCACCGGTAATCAGATCCTCTCTGTGCTTCACCGATCGTTACAGAACGCCAGACCAAACCTATATGGATGGACACTCTGACCGTCTGGGAGCAATGGCCTCCTCAATGGACGAGATCAATCGAATGCTGGGTGGGCATCAGACACTGATTGATTCTTTGTCCGGGTCGTTACAAACCCTCCGGACGGCTATGGATGAGGTCCGATCCCCTCCTAGTACTGATATACGTATGCCAGTACCCGAGCGATTTTCCGGCCACAGATCTCACTTCCGCAATTTTAAGAGTAGAGTGTTTTGTCGTATTTTGAGTTGAGACCCCAATCCTCAGGCACGATGGCCCAAAGGGTCACATTTCTTAAGACATTACTGACAGGCAACTCTCAGACCTGGGCGTACAGCTTACCTGAGGGTGACTTAGCTTTAACATCTGTTGATGAATTCTTCAAAGCAATGGCGGTAATCTACGACGACCCAGATATTGCCTCAACCTCAGAGCAGCAGCTCAAGTTATTACGCCAAGGCAAGGGTCCAGTCGAGGATTACGCTTCTGAATTTAGGAGGTGGTCAGTGACAACCAGGTGGGACAACTTCGCCCTGTTAGACCGTTTCCTATCTGGGTTGTCGGACGAGGTCTCCAGCCTCATGTTGAGTCAGCCAGAGCCCACGACACTTGACGGCGCCATTTCGGCGGCCATCAGGATTGATCGCAGATTGCGTTATCAACGACAAAACCGGGGTAATGACCAGGTTAAACTTGTCTCTTACGCAGCTCCTCCTGAGATGCCACGTACACCTGTTTTACCTCCACCTGAACCTATGCAGATAGGTCGGTCAAAACTATCTCAGGTAGAGCGGAGACGCAGAATGACAGAACAGTTGTGTTTATATTGTGCGGAGCAGGGTCATAGAGTACGAAATTGCCCCAACAAGCCAGGATATGGCCCCAAGAAGCCGGGAAACGGGCATGCCTAGGAGTAGTGGGGGGGTGACACCCTAGGCACTTTTCACCCCTTAAAGAGAAAAAGTTGCTTCTCCCTTGTGCTATTACATGGAAGAACAATTCGATAGCCACTGAAGCTTTTGTGGATTCCGGTTCAGCGGCTAATTTTATGAGTTTTGAATTCGCTAGAAGAATGGGCATTCCTCTCACCCCGGTGAAACCTCCTATCCAAGTCACGGCAGTGGACGATTCTCCCTTGCAACGGAATCGTTCTCTGTCACAGACTCCTGAGATGAAGGTCACTATTGGGGTACTGCATGGGGAACTATTGCAGTTTTTTGTTTTCCACATGTCCACCTCCACTATCATCCTAGGCATGCCATGGTTACAAATCCATTCACCGCAGATAGACTGGGCCACAGGGCAGTTAACGGCATGGTCACCTCATTGTTTCCAGCAGTGTTTGAGGAGGCTGACGTTAGGTCAAACCAGAGTACAGGTGGAAGGTGTACCTGAACAGTACTCGGATTACGCCGATGTGTTCTGTCCTAAGGCTGCGGATAAATTGCCCCCGCATCGCCCTTTCGACTGCCCCATTGACCTCCGTTCTGGCTGTATGCCCCCTTGAGGCCATCTGTATAATTTATCTGGCCCTGAAAAACTAGCCATGCAGGAGTATATCCGTGAGAATTTGGCCAAGGGCTTCATTCGCCCGTCCCGGTCACCGGCTGGGGCAGGTTTCTTTTTTGTTAAGAAAAAAGACGGGGGCTTACGGCCATGTATCGATTACCGGGGCCTTAATAAAATCACAGTGAAGAATCGCTACCCGTTGCCATTAATAGACGATTTATTCACACAGGTCACGGATGCTAGGATATTCTCGAAACTAGATTTACGGGGGGCATACAACCTGGTGCGTATAAGAAAGGGCGATGAATGGAAAACGGCCTTCAATACACCTGACGGGCATTACGAATACCTGGTGATGCCCTTTGGGTTATGTAATGCCCCGGCCGTTTTCCAGGAACTCATTAATGAGGTCTTTAGGGAGGTGTTAGGGAAGTTCGTTTTAGTCTACTTAGACGACATTCTTATCTTTTCTAACAACCTCTCTGAACACAGAACCCATGTCAGAATTGTATTGGACAAACTGAGACAGAATTTGTTGTACGCTAAACTTGAGAAGTGCATTTTTGAGGTTACGTCGGATGCCTTTCTGGGATATATAATCTCCACCTCGGGCCTGTCTATGGACCCTGCAAAGGTCTCCGCGGTCCTGGAGTGGCCGCAGCCGGTGGGGTTAAAGTCTTTACAAAGGTTCTTGGGTTTTGCAAACTATTATAGAAGGTTTATTAAGGGGTACTCCACAGTAGTCGCAGCCCTCACCAGTCTTACTAAGAAAGGAGCAGACACCACTCATTGGCCTCCCGAGGCCTTACAGGCATTCTCTACTCTAAAGGGCTTGTTCTGCTCGGCGCCCATACTGAGACACGTGGACACTTCTTTCCCATTTATAGTTGAGGTAGACGCCTCAGAGGTTGGAGTGGGGGCTGTGCTGTCTCAACGTTCAGGTCTTCAGGGTAGATTACACCCGTGTGCCTATTTTTCCCAGAGGTTCTCTCCGGCAGAGAGAAACTACGATGTAGGCAACAGGGAGCTCCTAGCCATCAAATTGGCCTTCGAAGAGTGGCGTCATTGGCTAGAAGGAGCAGAGCACACGATCACGGTTTATACCGACCACAAGAATCTGGAATACATCGAGGGGGCCAAAAGGTTAAGTCCTCGGCAGGCTCGATGGTCCCTATTTTTCTCGAGGTTCACATTCTTGATTACGTACACTCCAGGTAGTAAGAATACTAAGGCGGATGCACTCTCTAGGTGTTTCGAGCCAGAGACAGCACAGCCCTCTGTCCCCGAGACCATTGTTCCACGAAGATTGGTGTTAGCCGCTACCGAGACCTGGGAGGACTGGAAGGAGACTTTGAGTCCTTTCCAGCAGGATATCCCAGAAGGGAAACCAGATGGGGTTTTGTTTATCCCATTACCATTCCGTCTCCAGATCCTGGAAATGGTCCACTCACACAAGAATGCGGGACATCCTGGGGCGGCTAGAACGCAAGATCTCGTGGCCAGGTGTGCGTGGTGGCCCTCTCTAGCAGCTGACTGCAAAGAGTTTGTCAGGGAATGTGCGGTGTGTGCAAAAAGCAAGCCCTCCCGGCTGGCACCTGTAGGTACACTGCAGCCTTTGCCCACCCCGAGTGAGCCATGGACCCACTTGTCCATGGATTTTGTGGGTGAGTTTCCTAGGTCTGAGGGCATGTCTGTCATCTGGGTGGTGGTCGACCGCTTCAGTAAAATGGCCCATTTCGTGCCTCTGAAAGGACTCCCCTCGGCCCAAGAACTTGCTGATTTATTCATCACCCATATCTTCCGTCTGCATGCATTCCGGAAGGCATAGTATCCGATCGGGGAGTCCAGTTTGTCTCAAAGTTTTGGAAGGCATTCTGTCACCAAATGGGCATGAGTCTGTCATTTTCGTCTGGCTACCTTCCACAGACAAATGGTCAGACTGAGAGGGTCAACCAATCGCTAGAGCAATTTTTAAGATGTTACGTTGCCGAAGCTCAGAATGATTGGGTTAAATTCTTACCTTACGCAGAATTTGCGCATAATAACTTAAAGAGTTCTTCCTCGGGTTTCTGTCCATTTCAGATAGTAACCGGGAAACTACCCAAGTTCTCTCCCTTGCCGATTGCGTCCACTCCATTTCCTGCCTTAGAGGCCTGGCAAAGATCATTCAAGGACATGTGGTGGACCATAAAAGATAACCTGGTAAAAGCATTTCAGAGTCAGAAAAGTCAAGCTGACAAGAGACGCTCTTTAGAGTGGAGATTTCAACCAGGAGACTGGGTCTGAGTATCCACCCGCCACTTGACCTTGAGACAGCCTTCAGCCAAGTTGGGGCCCAGGTTCGTGGGTCCATTTCGGGTAGCAAGAAAGATCAACAATGTCACGTATACCGTTGATCTGCCTGCTAGCATGCATGGTGTAAGGTCCTTCCATGTGTCCCTACTTAAACCTGCAGTTCTTGTAGGACTCACTCCTCCTCCTCCTGTAATAATAGATGATCGACCTGAATATGAAGTCGAGAAGGTCTTAGACTCTCGTGTAGTACAAGATTCAGTACAGTATCTGGTACATTGGAAGGGGTATGGTATTGAGGAGAGGCAATGGGTACCTCGGAGCCGCATGCATGCGGATTAATTAAGGAAGGAGTTTCATGCTTTACATCCAGAGAAGCCTGGAAGGAGCTGTCTGGAGTTCACTCCTCGGGGGAGGGGGGGGGGGTACTGTCAGGAAGCGCGGAAGAGCCGCCGCCATGAGTCAGCGGCAGGCGGCTCTTTCCGCGCATAAAGTACCTGCACACGGAGAGGCAGCCACCTCCTCTCTGTATGAGGCGGCTGTCTCCATGCAGGATATTGCGGAGCGCGGAGAAACCGCAGCGTTGGACGCGGCGGTTAGCGCGCATGTCCCCGCTGCGGAGACACCGCAGAGCGGGGCTGCTGTGGCTGGGACTCGTAGTCCCTCGAGGCTTAGAGTGACGCGCGCGCACTTAGGAAGGAAATATATGACAGACAAAAGTGAGTCAGCTGACCTGGCTGGTCAGCTGACTCTGGCTCCACTTCCCATTGGTCCAGCGCTTGGGGTGGAGCTGGAGAGAGGTCTGTGTATATATACTGCTGGCTGGTCATTCCTCCGGTGTCTGGCGTTGCGATCACATACATGGGAGCACCCAGATCCATAGTCAGATCCTTAAGTGTGCCGGGACCAGCTGGAGCTGTAATCCTACACTTAGCTAGATTCTGTTGATAGCTAAAGTACTAATTTGATTGTGATTATCTGTTATGACGTTTTGCCTGCCTGACTATCCTCCTGAACTCAGACCTTGTACCTCGATATTTCTGATACTCTGTTGCCGAACCCCGGCTCGTCCTTAGACTCTGTTTCTGCCTCCTGATCTTGTACCTCGATATTTCTGATACCCGGTTGCCGAACCCTGCCTGTACTTTAGACTCCGCCTTCGCCTACTGTAACTGTACCTTATCTGTCCGTGTGTTAACGACTTGGCTTGTCCGACCTCGAGAGCCGACCTCACTGTTGGAGGCAGTTCCCCGTCCTGTTAGTGACACTTCCTCCAGTGTGTCACTTCCAGACAATCCTTCCTACTGTCAGCCTGACTCCTCCCGCCTTGGAGAGTTCAGGTCTTCGGAAGGTATCCGTGCACAGTACTCCTTACTGCACTGAGGCCTAGTCCTCGAAGTGTTACTGTTACACCAAACACTACACTATACTCAGGTGAACAGAGGTTAGCTGGTATATCGGATTATCGGTGATACTGCAGATCACTTATAATCTGGTATACATCTGTATTCCCCGTGATACTGCAGATCACCGGTAATCAGATCCTCTCTGTGCTTCACTGATCGTTACAGTAAATTGCTGCAAATGGGAATGCCACTGTTAGTACACACATTACTCAGTGTGCTCAGTGTTTCCCAATGACTCCTGTATAAGTCGACCCCTATACTTTTATGAAGTGAATCAGACCTACATTTCTAGACTTATACTCGAGTATATACAGTAATTATGTGTGTTTTTTTGTTACGGAAATGCTACCAATTAGGGAAACATCCACCTAATTATGTATATTTTGGGGAAGCGCTGCTTAGTTATGTGTATTTTGAAGAAAATGTTGCCTAACTGTATCTTGTGGGGAAACACTGCCTAATCATATACATTTTAGGGAAACACCACTGCCTCATTTTGTGTATTTAGGGGGAAATAGTTGCTTAATTATGTGTATTGCTCCTAGTGTGAGCCAATACTCATCTTCTGGTGAGCGTAGTAGCTGGATTGCTAGGACACTAGTACTTGATATTTGTATAGCTAAATGGCCGACACTAGCTATACTTATTATCACGTACATTAATGCCCTATTTGAGCCTCCTGTTTATAATGTAATCAGTAGTAAATTTGGAATCATAAGCAAAGCACTTTTTTTGTGTATGTCTCCCCCTGGAACCCCATTCTTCCTCTGCTTTCAGGGAGCTCCTGCAGAGAGGGAGAGAGAGGTTTATAAGCTCCCAGCATGACTAGCACTGCCTTGCCACGGCAGCATGTCACAGGGAGGAGGGGCTCTCAGCATGACTAGCACTACACCTGGTACCTTGCCACGGAAGCATGTCACAGAGGGAGGGGCTCCCAGCATGACTAGCACTGCACCTGGTACCTTGCCACAGCAGCGTGTCACAGAGAGAGGGGCTCATAGCATGACTAGCACTGCACCTGATACCTTGTGAACAGCAGTAGTTACATTGCCCACAAAATAACCTTGCTACGAATAGTTTTTTTATATTTGTGTACTGCTTTTATTAATGTGTGTATACCATTCGTGTTTTCAGTTTTGCGATCAGGTGCCTTTGCAAAACAGCTGTCCCTAGTTGGGTGTTGGGCTTCCCACCACTCAGTTTCTTTTGGCAGAGGTTGCAGATGACATTGCTGGTATCAGAGGCACACAAACAAACAAAAAAAATGCCACACTGGTGAGCTTTGAAATGTCGGCATTCGGGTGGTGGCAACAGCAGGCGTTGAAGGGCGTGTTGGCTGGATGACCCCAAGTGTATCACTAAATGCATCATGTGTGAATAACTCCTCTGACACATCAAGTGGAGCAGCTGGGTTGCTAGTGGTAGTTTTGTGTGAAACCAGAAGCTGAGCAGGAGGAGGACGGTGCGTCAAGGAGGTTCTGAGCAGAAGCTGTAAAAGATTTGGTGCGCTTTTTAAGCCAGTCAGCCACATCCTTAGAATTTTGGGGGTTGAACACTGTACTTTGGTCGAGGGCCATACAAAATCACGCTAGCACGACCTCGAAAATAAATGTGGGTTGCCTCTACCTCTGCCTCTGTCTGTTATTTTTCTCATATTCGGGGTATGCAATACTACTAACAATATTCAATAGTGGTAGACAGTGTGTGTAATCACAAAGAGGCACACAATCAGTGTCAAATACACAGCAGCTGTGTGTGTGTGTGTGTGTGTGTGTGTGTGTGTGTGTGTGTGTGTGTGTGTGTGTGTGTGTGTGTGTGTGTGTGTGTGTGTGTGTGTGTGTGTGTGTGTGTGTGTGTGTGTGTGTGGTGTGTGTGTGTGGTGTGTGCGTGTGTGTGTGTCTGCGTGCGCGTGCGTGTGTGTGTGTGTGTGTGTGTGTGTGTGTGTATCTCTGTGCTGTGTACTTTAACACACACACAGATATACTATATAGTACTTTCAATCACAAATACAGTTGCAAGCTATGCACTGCTTATGATAGACAGTGTGCTGGCTTGCTTTCAATATTTAGAAGAGTAGAGTAGAACTACAAGGGCCAGCAACTGACTGTTGCCTGTATGCAGTGTGTAAGAATAGAATATAGTGTGTAAGAATAGAATATGAGCCCTCAAAAGGGGTTTTGTATTGTGATGGTTTCAGCAATAAAGAACAGCCTAGCTAACTGTCCCTATCTCTCTGTGGGCCTGTATGCAGTTTCACCCACAAACACAGCTATGCTTTAGTAAGTTAAATCACAAATACAGTGAAAAGATATGCAATGTTATGATAATACAGTGTGCTGCCAGTGTGGGACTACAAATTCCAGCATGCCTGGCTGGCAACTGTCTGTGGGCTCTATCTATGCAGTTTCACCCACAAAGACAGCTAAACTTTTGTAAGTTAAATCACAAATACAGTGAAAAGATATGCAATGGTATGGAAATGCAGTGTGCTGCCAGTGTGGGACTACAAATCCCTGGCCTGGCTGGCAACTTTCTGTGGGCTCTAAATACATACATAAAGAAAAAAACACCTTATTGTTAAAAAAATTAAAACAATTAAAAAAGAACTTAAATTTACCAATAAATTTAAATACAAAAAGGGGAGCAATGGGAGTAAATGTCCAAAGTACTTTCACTTTAAAGTGGACCTGAATTCTTGCACAGGACAGAAGAAAAACATAGAGAAATGCACTCTGTATGTATTTAGAGAGTTTAGCCTGTCTAATTTCCCCTCATCTGTGTCTAATCACAAGTTGTAATTTGATCCCTCAGCTGTGTCAGCTGACTGCCACGGCAGATAGGTAATTGGTAAACAACATGTCTGCTTCCGTGAAAGCAGGAAGTGGAAACACTGCCGGATTTGTATCAGCTGAAACAAAGACATGTTTTTATTTAAAGGTTATTATGCTGTTGCTTATATTGTAGAGCAAAGAGGAGGTTCTGAGTTAACAATCAGCTAATCAAAGAGCCTCTATTGCACAGATGCAGAAACAATCTTTTGCTCCAGCGCTTACATTGGCCTAGGAAAACATTTGTGTCTGCAGTGGGTTTTACATAGAAGTATAATTGGCATAATGTATTATTGTGATATATATACGGGGGGACCAGACCAGGTGCCCATTTTTCTCGGTTTACATATTTTTGTCTTGCAAGTAATTCAAAACTTTGTCTCCTGCTTCCATTACCGATGACAGCGACACGTGAGACAGAACTGTGCACCCTCCAGGCTGGAGCACTCTATTTAATGTAGGAAAATAAGGAATGTGACATTATCATACATTTTGTCCTTTTATGACACAAAATTGCCCCCTGATCAAAAGATTCTGTTGTGGAATACGCACAATGCAGTGGAAGGAGAACCAGTGATCCTAGCACCAAAACACACCGGAGACCAAAGGATGTAACCTCAAAATATCTAAAGTAAGGTCATGTAAAAATAAGAGGCTTTTTTGTTTTGGGGAGTTCTTATTTATTTATTTTTTATTTAATACACTGTTTTGCTGTTTCCCAACCTGAAGAATATTAAGTAAAACAGCAAATAGGTAATAGGACGCTGAATAGTACGCATAGAAAAAATAACCAGCTCTGAGCTAAATAAATTTGGAGTGAATGAGTTTACAGATCCTTGACATTTATTTGCTGAGTTTGCCCTCTTGTGGCCTTTTCTCCAAATTGCACATGCACAGCTGAAAGGACAACTGACCTGAGAGGCATATGAAAGCTGCCATGCTTATTTCCTTTTAAAGGGCAACTGAAGTGAGAGGTATATGGAGGCTGCCATATTTATTTCCTTTTAAGAAAATACCAGTTGCCTGGCAGCCCTGTTGATCCTCTGCCTCTAATACTTTTAGCCATAGCCCCTGAACAAGCATGCAGATCAGGTGTTTCTGACATTATTGTCAGATCTGATAAGATTAGCTGCAGGCTTGTTTCTGGTGTTATTTAGACACGTCTGCAGCCAAATAGAGCAGCAGGGCTGCCAGGCAACTGAAATTGTTTACAAGGAAATAAACATGGCAGCCTCCATATACCTCTCACTTCAGGTGTCCTTTAAGCAATGAAGAGTTCCTGGCTGTCCTGTTGATCCTCTGCCTCTACTATTTTTATTCATAGTCCCTGAACAAACATGCAAATCAGTTTTTTAACTTAAAGGACAACTGAAGCGGAGAGGGATATGGAACCATTAATATTTCCTTTTAAACAATACCAGTTGCCTGGCAGCCCTGCTGATCTATTTGGCTGCAGTAGTGTCTGAATATCAACAGAAACAGGCATGCAGCTAATCTTGTCAGATCTGACAATAATGTCAGAAACACCCGGGAGCCCTCTGGTGCAGTATCGTTAGATCAATCATTTCGACAGAAAGTTGTTGGTAATAAATACTCACAAAGATGGGTTGCAACCTGCAACCACCGTATAGGCATGCGGAAAAAAAACATTCCCGCTCGGTATTCCGGCTCTGTCTGGAACTGGGCGGTCGCTCTCCTCCTATGTACCTTATAACAAAGATAAGAAGGGGCACCTTACCTCTAGTGAATTCTCACAAGGATGGGAACACGTTTCACGAGACACAGTCCACTTCCTCAGGTCAATGCATACAGATAACTTTCTATGAGCCGTTTGGTGCACGGGTGCGTTTGTCAACAGTCAGCAGACAAAGGCTCCCGCGCACCACACGGCTCATAGAAAGTTATCTGTTGGCATTGACCTGAGGAAGCAGGCTGTGTCCCGTGAAACGCGTTGTCTACAGTATAACCTTTTTTTTAAATAAAGACTCCCTGTTTTTCCCATCCTTGTGAGTCTTCACTAGAGGTAAGGTACCTCTTCTTATTTTTGTTAAGCGAATAAGTCGTTATCACAGCTGTATACAATGGGCGCCTCCCCAACAACTCCTGCCCAGTGATCTACTGCATGCTAGTTTAGGGTCTATGGCTCAAAGTATTAGATGTAGAGGATTAGCAGAAAAGCCAGGCAACTAGTATTTCTTAAAGGGAAGTAAATATGGCAGCCTCTATATAACTTTCACTACACTTGTCCTTTCATGTGGTGAGAGGTGTCGGGACACCTGATCTGCTGCATGCTTGTTCGGGGTCTATGGACAAAAGTATTAGGGCTCGTTTCCACTAGAGCTAATCTGCATGCGTTTCCTGCATGCAGATTCGCTCAACCAATACAAGTGGATGGCGCTGTTTCCACTTGTCAGGAATTCTGTGCGGCTCGCTATGCAGAAAAAATCTGCACAGCAGAGCCGTCAGAATTCGCACGCCGCACACCCGCACGCGAATCGTCGGTAATGTAACTAAATAGGAAAACCGCAAGCTCTTTAGTCTTGCGGTTTTCCCGGCGTTTCCGCGTGCGATTTCGTCTAAAAACCCATGTCAATGCTTGCCGGCATTGACATGGTTAAAATCGCGTCGTTAAAACCGCGGGGGATTCCGCGTGAAAATCCGCATGGAAACGTCAACGAATCCGCAACCGCATGCGGATTCGTTGACGCGGTTTCCGCGAGCAAATCGCAGCGCTCAAGTGGAAACGTACCCTTAGAGGCAGAGGATCAGCAGCATAGCCAGGCAACTGGTATTGCTTAAAAATAAATAAATATGGCAGCCTCCATATCCCTCTTGCTTCAGTTGCCCTTTAAGTCTGACTGCACTTTTTGCATGCGTTTCAGGTGTGTGACTCAGACACTTATGATGCATGAAAGATCAGCAGGGCTGCCAGGCAACTGGTATTGTTTAAAATGACATAAATATGGCAGCTTCCATATTCCTCTCAGGTCATTTGTCCTTGAAATTGTGGTCCTGATGCAAGTCCTAGTGACATGACTCATTGTATACGAGTCTCCCAACACCCTGCCTCACACACAGGTTGCTGTCTAATTCAAATGTAAAACAATGTGTGAATTCTAATTCATCTGTTACATTAAAGGAATCCACTTTAACACTAGGATGGTGACTTTAAGAAAATTGGCAGCCAATTTGCATTACTTTTCCTAAATTGTCTTCAGCACTATGCATCACATAGGGCTTGATTCATCAAGCATAGCTTCCAACTGTCCCTCTTTCGAAGGGACAGTCCCTCTTTGGGAGCCCTGTCCCTCTTTCCCTCCTCTTGTCCCTCTTTCAGGACTTTGTCCCTCTTTGTATGTAAATATATATATTTCTCTACTAAAAATGTGTTTGATTGACTCTAAACTTTATTCTCATCCTTCAAATTGATATATTACTAATTATAAAATGTTACTATGAAGTAAAATGAACCAGGATAGAAAGGACCAGTGTGGTTTGAATTATAAAACAACATATTTTTCTTATGACATCTTTATGGTATGCATGACTAGGGGGTGTGACATGGGTGTGGTCAGAGGTGTGGCAGGGGCGGGGCTTAAGTGTCCCTCTTTCTCATCTCAAAAAGTTGGGAGGTATGATCAAGCTGCGCTGCTAAATCAGCGTAGCTTAATGAGCAGTAGTATGTCCTATGCACACCTTACATAGCAGTGCTTGCTGCCATGTAAGGAGTGTGCCTTCCTTAGTTACGCGCATTGCTTCCGTAGCAATGCACATAATATTAACTGCAGGCGGTCCTGCTTCTGTATTATTGTATTATCGTGATAGCAATACTTCACAGATGCAGGACCGCCTGCAGTTAATGTTACGTGCACTGCTACGGAAGCAATGTGCATAACTAAGGAAGGCACACTCCTTACATGGCAGCGCTCACTGGTGTGCATAGGGTGCGCATAGGGTGCACTACAGCACATTAAAGAGACGCTGAAGCGAAAAAAAATATGATATAATGAATTGGTTATGTAGTACAGCTAAGAAATAAATCATTAGGAGCAGAGACATGAGTCCAATATTTGTTTCCAGTACAGGAAGAGTTAAGAAACTCCAGTTGTTGTCTATGCAAAATAGCTATTGAGCTCTGCGACTTTGAAAGTGGCAGAGAGCTCTGACTTCTGATTAGGTTATCTCAGCTGTATTGTGTTTTTCTTTTGCAGAGAACAGTTCAGGACAGTTCAAAAGTTCACTGCCTGTTCTATAAAAACATTTAGAATGCTGAATAATGTGTAAACTGCAAATATTAGAGAATGATGCAATGTTATAAAAAAAAACAATACATAACTGAAAATAAAAATATGAGAATTTTTTTTCGCTACCAATGTTCTAGAAATTATACGTACTACACAACCATTTCATGATATCATAATTTTTTTTCACTTCAGTGTCTCTTTAAGATGCGCTGTTTTAGCAGCACAGCTTGATGAATCAAGCCCATAGCACCTTAGTGTGAACGTGGGGGCAGCTGGCCATAAAATGGTTTTCATTTTTAAATATTTACTTACTGTAATGATCTGCGCTGCTGTCTGCACAGCCAGACAGCTGTTTGACCATTTTTTAGGTCTGAGTACTGCAGGTCTCTGGAAAAGAGACCTGTCTTCATCTGCAAGTTTCAGAGCTGCTGTTCTGGTGAGGAATTTGCATCCACTTGTAATGCAAATTGCTTAGCTGCTTCCTTTGATGGCTTGCAGTATAAATACCATTTCCTCCCAGAATTCCCTGCTGGTCATGATGGTTTGTTCCTGCTAACTTACCTGGAGTCTCAGCCCTTTGCTTATTGTTTGCTATTATTGCTATCTTAGTGTAGCTAATTCTTGGGGAGTGCTCCTTGCATTCCTATTTAGTGCAGTCAGTTTGTGTATCATTTGTACTGCCTATTCTATCTTGTCTTGTCTGTGCGATTGCACTGATGCCAGCGGTTAGCGATAGTGAATCGTTCTGTCTTGAACTTAGATCGCATTTGCCCTAGCGTTAGAGGCGGTGGATCTTTCTGGTCTGTATCTTGGAGTATAACCTCGGCTGCGGTTGCTGCTGGTTGCTCCTTCTGTCTGTCTTGTTGCGCGGATCGCACTCGCTCTTGCGGAAGGGCAGTGGATCCTTTTCAGTCCAGTTCCTGTGTACGGATCACACTTGCTCTTGCGGAAGAGCAGTGTATCCTATCTGTCTTGTTCCTGTTGTCTGTTTGTCCAGAGTAAATGCTTGCTGTTGCCTGAGGTAAGGCAACCGATTAGCAAGCGTTTCTGTTATTTGTTTGTGGTTCTGGGTTCATTTGTTAGTTAGGGTTGGCGTTTTGTCTCTGTTGCGCTTCTCGTGCGGAGACTTCGCCATTAGCGTGTTTGGTTGATGTTGCGCTTCTCGTGCGACGACCGTGCTTAGCGAGTGCTTTTGGTTTTTTCCTTGGCGTTCTGGTTGTTCTTGTTTGCTGTGCATTGCTTCCCCTAGTACAATTCCTATCTGGCATCTGTGGCAGTGCAGAGGATTTATTCCTCTGCACTCCACAGCTCCATCTGCTGGTGGGAATTCCCCTCTACTGGTGCATTGCACTAAAGCTGGGTTTTGTTATTTTATATGCTTGTGGAGGATTTCCGCAGTGTCGGCGCGCATCTTGTGCGCTGACCACGGAAATAATTCCACAATCGTTACACTTACTTTTTTTTTAATACTTTAAATACAATTAGAAAATTCGGCACAGCTCACCCAGTGTCTTTGAATTCCTTGTCCCCAATATACGTAGGTATTGCCAGAACAGCTGACCTGTCCAGTGTGGGGGTCCTCTGCCTTAACAATACCAGCCTGCATGGTCCTTGACATGGTAGACTTGACAAAAAGCAGACAGATTTCTCCCCACCACCTTGCAAAGCCTCCTTCTCCATGTGAAGGACAAGGGGCTCATCCCCACCTAACGATAAGGGGGGGGGGGGTAACTACTCTCATTAGACATATTACTATAGGGGAGCAGCCCCTGTTACCACAGGCAGTGATGCTCATCATGACCTCGTGATCACGGAACAGCCATGATTCACAAGCATTTTTTCACTATCCGACATCGGGATCCAAATTTGTGATCGACTCTCGATCACGGATTCAGCTCTGAATGCGCTCGTGATCGTGGTCTAAATGGCTTGTGATCACGGCCGTGATTAAAACTGCCAAAGCCTGCCAACTTTAGCGGTTAATAGGAAAGCCCCCTTACATGATATAAACACCAAATTTGCAGGGTATGTTGAATAGAACAGCGGGAACAAGGGGAATTTTTTTTTTCAAAAAGACCTTATAGTTCTTGAGAAAATCGATTTTAAAGTTTAAAAGGAAAATAAATAATATACATTTTTACCTCCTTGGTAGTATGAACGAGCTTAGCTCGTCCATGACCGCCGGAGGGCGCCGCTCAGGCCACGCTGGGCCGATTTTCATAATTTTTTTTTTGTGCTTGCTGCATGTTGTGGACAATCGCTGCCGTTCGCCGCCGATGCTCCGCTACCCGCCGCGTAACCGCTGCCCCCCCGCCGAGACCCCTGCGCAGGCTGGCCAACCGGTGCCAGGCAGCACTGAGGGGAGTTCAGAACGGGATTTCCTTACATGGGTACATGCCGGCGGCGATCGAGCGGTACGGGCGGACGCCGTAGGGAGGGGGGCATCATGTAGCTAGCGCTAGGCTAGCTACATGATTTAAAAAATATATATAAAAAAAAAACTGCTGCACCGCCACCCTGGTGCAATAAATAGAACACCAGGGTGGTTAATGCGGTAAATGACAGTTAATGTTTTTCCGCATTTACATGTATACTTTTTTCCGTTGAAACTTCCTTTGATACTTTAAAATCGATTTTCTCAAAAACTACTGTATAAGGTCTTTTTGGAAAAAAATGTCCCCTTGTTCCCACTGTTCTACTTAACATATCCTGCAAATTTGGTATTTCTAGCTTTGCTATTAATCGCTAAAGTCAGCGGGGCTTGGCGTTTTTTTTAATCACAAATACTTTTTTCATTTGAAACTTGAAAATCAATTTTCTCAAAAACTATTAGGTCTTTTTGAAAAAAAAAATCACCTTTCTAATCCATGCAATTTTGGTGATTGTAGCATGTATGGGGGCTTTGCTATTAACGTTAAAGTCAAATCTGTGATCACTACACAAGCTCTTGTTGATGCTGTAGTAGTAGTGATCACCTCTGTATGAGCTTTGAATTGAGGTAATCATTAATCAAGCCATTCCTTTTCCTTTGCTTACACCTCATCCAGCTTTGTTGGTGTATGACATGGGATTATTATATAAGCAGTGCTGGGGAAGGGGGCCCAGTATAAAATCTGCAATGAGGCTCATGGTTGTATAGATGCACCACTGCTTGGCCTGTATCCACTTCTGGGCCCCTTGTCATCTGCTGTGGATATGATTAGTGCTAAACCCTTGGTGGTGTATAGTTTTGAGCTGATTTTTTTTGTTATCAGTAAGAGTGAGATATTGCCATGAAATGGAATGCTAACATTTCGTATAGGACTCATCTTCTGTTGTCCTCAAAGCGCTTGAGAGCTGCAGCCACTAGGGGCGCACTCAGGAGGCCAACCTGAATCACCAGGGGGTGCTGTCCAAGGACGCCTTGCTGGTTCCAACCAGGGGCATGACTACAATCCTCCAGGCCCCCATCAAAACCTACCAGCCGCGGAGCAGTGCTTTTCAGCACAGGAAGATTTGGGCGCAGCCGGTGCCACCATAGACTGTAATAGAATTTACAGCTATAGCTGCGCTTAGTGAGTAATGTCGGCTCCATCAGAAGACTGAGCTGACGTTGCATTTCAAACACAATAATTCGGCCTCCAGCAATAGCTGGAAGCTGAATTATTTAATTCCCTACCATCCATGACGACCTGGAGGGGGAATAGTATTTAACGCCGCCAGGAACTTCTGAAGCAGCAGGATTAGCCATATACCGGCTGTATCCTGCTCCCAAGTCTCCCGGCGCTGATTTCAAATGTATGCTACCAGCCGCCCCTCCCTCTTTGACAGTGGCTTCCAATTCCCAAACAAGTGATAGTACCTTTCAATTCCTCACTCCCCCAAAAGTTCACCCATTAGAGCAGAAGCGAGTTGTTATAATTACCTGCTCCTAGTGGTGGGAAAGGTCCTCCTTACTACTCTTTAATGTAGTTCATCACCGTGGCCATGCAGCTAATCACTGGGGCCTCCTACTTATTGATCCCTTACTCAAAACAATACTCCCACCAAAACCTAAAATCACCTATAGACGAGCAAAAACCATACGAAATATAGTGGCACCTAGTAGACTGAAGGAGAAGCAGGAGAAGAGGACCTGTACACTAACAAATACAACAAAGAACGGCTCTTTCTGCTGCAGAGGAAACAAATGTCTATGTTGCAAAAATATGCAAAATGGCCGAAAGGAGTATAAATCATCCATCAACAACAAAGTCTGGCAGATCAACCAGCGCCTGACCTGTAAATCAGACTATGTAATTTATTTGCTGGAATGCCCTTGCAATTTACAATATATAGGCCGCACCAAACAAAAATTGCATAAACGTATTAATAAGCATAGGGAAAACATCAGAAAGGGCTATTCAAAACACAGTGTCTCTAAACACTTTGATGACTTTCATAATAGAGACCCCTCTTTAAGATCACCATCTTAGAACAAATTTTTGATGGAAACAAATTCAACCGTTTTAGGAATCTCTGTAATAGAGAGCCCTTTTAGATTTTACCGTTAGAAACTTTAACACCAGATGGTCTGAATGTTGCAATTGAAAATATGGTGAACTAGAATCTGTATTATAGTTTTATAATTTTCTGGTTGAATACAGTGAAATAACCTGCCTTTCTGTATATATGATTATATTGCAATTTTTATTTATTTATATTTTTTTCCCATTATGCGTTCATAATTACCATTAATGTTTCTTTCATTAATCCAACCACAGAGTATCCATAATAGTCCCAGTGGTTGTTTTTACCCTTTGTGGTTTTTTGTTTGGGTGCTTTGCTGTCACCTGGAGAACCTGTGTGCTTATTGCACCTTAACAAACTGATCAATATTTTATTATATCCTTTATAGACTGCAATGAAGCCAGTTTTGGCGTTTTTAAAATTTCTTACATTTTATCACATTTTTATATATATATATATATATATATATATATATATATATATATATATATATATATATATATATATATATATATATATATATATATATACAAAACAATTCCCACCCATTATTTATCAATATCTTTTAACTCCAGTAGTTTTATTATTTAACTTGATTTTATCATAGTTAAACTTGGACTTTTTTCCCTCCAAGACTGCAAAGGATTTTGGGATTTGTATTTGCATACCTAGATGCATTGGCCAGCTTGTTACCTTTGTTAACCAATCACAGTCTGTCTTATTGTATTTAAATGTACTGAACACTTGTACAAATGTTTTTCGCCTGAAGAAAGGAGAAAGCTTCTCTCCAGAAACGCGTTGCGTAATAAACATTTTATTATTTTTTCAACCAAACACTGACTTTGCCGTGTATCCTTTCTGCACGCAGTGCACCTTCCAGGAACCTTCAGCAGCACACTCTGTCCCCACACATAGTGGGAGTTCAGAGTGCAGCTAACAAACTTGCACACATAGCCTCCAGGCACTACATCCAGCAAGACCCAGTGAGCGGCCATCTATGGAGATCAGCTGATGTGACTGACCCTGTTTGAAAGCACCACTGCTGCCTGCGTCCCCGGCATAAAGAGGGACAACGCTAGACTGCTGACAGACCCATATGGGCTAGTCAGTCAGTCCTAAAGGTGAGATCATTCCCCGGCAGGCTTGCCAGGGACAACTGCTACCCTTCTGAGTGCGCTCTCCTCTCTCTCCTCCCATTCCCCCCACCCCTTGTCTATACAGATACTTGCACCACTATCCAGTGGCTTCCAGAGAGCGGCACCACCATCATTTTCATCTTCAGCCTACACACTGTACAACACCACTACAGGACGCTCCCCTGTATATACAGGAGTCTTCTATATATACACTGCCCAGTGTATATGGGACACTACCTACTGCAAACTCCCTCTTTGACAGTGGCTTCCAATTCCCAAACAAGTGATAGTACCTTTCAATTCCTCACTCCCCCAAAAGTTCACCCATTAGAGCAGAAGCGGATCGTTATAATTACCTGCTCCTAGTGGTGGGAAAGGTCCTCCTTACTACTCTTTAATGTAGTTCATCACCGTGGCCATGCAGCTAATCACCATGCGGCCCTCGAAGCATGTCATCAAGACTGAGCCATGTGGTGTGCGGCGATGAGCTACACTGAAGAGTGAGTGAGTGAGGAGGACCTGTCTTGCCACCAGTAAAAGGTCATGTATCTGGCACCGATGGGGATCAGCTGAAGCCAGATAAGTGTGCTTTCTGGTTGCTCAACTTGCTCGAGGTACAGTGTTAAAAATAGGCCTAGCTAATATAATACTGTACCAGACTCTATATACATACCATTAATTCTGTATTAAAATGTCAAAATACAGTAAATGAAAGTATATTAACCTTGGGGGAGCAGTGGAATCCACTCTTAAACCACAGCAGATCCCACAAACCGCCTGAAGTTGGCCTTCACCACTGTGAGTACTGCCAGCATTTTGGGCTGGTTAGATGAGTTATGGATAGCAAATCTGCTGCTGCTCTACATGTTAGCCAAGGAGCGGGGCCCCTGCGATGATGGGGGTTGTGGGGGCAATTGTTACAGCCCTGGCTACAACCAGAACTAAAACCCTGGGCTCCTAGTTTTTATAAAAAGGGATGGGGCATAGTGGCATAACTAGAATTCATGGGGGCCCCCAGCAAAACTTTGGGGCTGCCCCCTAATATTCCCTTGCCTTTCTTTGGTGCCCTTCTTGGCCTTGGTGCCCATCTCACCATGGTCAAAACACAAGTGTGATCATGATGATCTTCACACCCATAACAAGTATAGGCACCAAAACGCCTGATCTGAAGTATAGTCCCCTGTTTCGGAGGAAGGTACATGGGGCGATTGCAGGTGCTGCTCCCCACTAGTTACACCCCTGACCATTGGAGCACAAAAACAAGAAATGACGTGTGGTCAAGAAGAAAGAATCCTTTGGTGTATATAAAGTTATCCAACTTGCAAACTGGATAAAGAAGCCAGATGAAGTGGTCACCAGAGAAGGTCATAGGTCCCATCATCTTCTCGTTCCTGGGAGGCAGTAGCTACACTCAGTAATCATCACAGGTACTGGTGAAAGTACACCTCGTTGAAGACCAGAACGTAAACACATTCCCGTGTTTCCTGCATTCTTCTACAATTATGGATTGTCTTCTTTAGAGGGAAGAGCTATACCGCTTGCGTATGAAGAATACACATACATGCTATTTAGGGGATTAAGGCGGGTGCTCTCATGACATAAGTTAATCTATGCTATTCTCCTGGCGCCTCGCTATCTCTCTTCTGTTATGTAATTGCAGCTTCGGCGGGTTAATGGGTCACCACCGCAGACAGACGTGACACTATGACATGAGAAAAGCCATTGAAGTGGGTGGCATTATTGGTGTCTTATTGCTTGGGGTTTGATGAGTAACCGGGCTATATGGCCATCACAAAGCGGTAATAAAGCTCTCTGTGGGCCCCAATCATGCCGTTTACTTTACGGGGCATCACTCAAAGCCTTACTACTGTGCGTGTTTGGAAAGGTAGGAGCCCTCTATTCAAACAGTCACATTGAAACCGCCCACCATAAATCTCTCCCAGGTAATGACTGAGAAAATGTTTGTTTGAGTTACTATCTTAGAGCGCTGTATTATGAGTTCTCAAGAGATGGAACAACTGATCTCTGTTATTCTATTTCTACTTTTTCTAATAATTTGTTTTTTGGGGTTTTTTGTAAACAAAAAATTCTGGCGCTGATCTATTTTGGCTATTTTCCAGGGGTTACTTTGTTCTTTTGATGTGACAGGTGGGCCATTATTTTTCATTACACTTGTGGCACAGTATGTCTGCTCCTGACAAAGATCATTTTTGGTCAAAACATGTTGAGTAATATGTGTCAGCACTGTGTATAATGAGCACTCTGTTTTAACTAGCTCCTTCAGCACTTGGTTCTGGATTGACGGTCACTTGTGTAGAGGTGACTGAGGGGATCTGATCGCACTGACTTGGTCCCCCTTTCATCCTCACCCTTATTTGGGGCTAAATCTGGTTTTGTGTGGGTGGATAGCTACATTTCTAATCAGGTCATTTGCATGCCATATTGGCCCGCTTAGCGAAGGGATCAGCAAAGACCCACCTCACATTACTAACGTCAAGTTGCTGTTGCACTATAGTGGTGGACATCAGATTACCAGACCAAAAATTGTATAAATCATTTTATCATTTTATTGATAAAAGTAATATTTTAGGGGGTTATCGCTAGAGTTGGGCCGAACGGTTCGCCGGCGAACGTGGTTCGCGTGCGGGTGCCGCACGCGAACGTTTTGCGGAAGTTCGGTTCGCCCCATAATGCACCTGAGGGTCAACTTTGACCCTCTACATCACAGTCAGCAGGCCCAGTGTAGCCAATTAGGCTACACTAGCCCCTGGAGCCCCACCCCCCCTTATATAAGGCAGGCAGCAGCGGCCATTACGGCCACTCGTGTGCCTGCATTAGAGAGAGTAGGGCGAGCTGCTGTCTGTCTCTAGGGAAAGATTAGTTAGGCTTAACTTTTCCTGGCTGCATACCTGTTCTGTTCAGTGAGCCCTCAGCCCATTGCATACCTGTACTGTGATCCTGCCACTGCATACCTGTTCAGTGATCCTGCCACTGCATACCTGTTCAGTGATCCTGCCACTGCATACCTGTTCAGTGATCCTGCCAGTGCATACCTGTTCAGTGATCCTGCCACTGCATACCTGTTCAGTGATCCTGCCAGTGCATACCTGTTCAGTGATCCTGCCACTGCATACCTGTTCAGTGATCCTGCCAGTGCATACCTGTTCAGTGATCCTGCCACTGTATACCTGTTCTGTGAACCCGCCACTGTATACCTGTTCTGTTCAGTGGACCCGCCACTGTATACCTGTTTAGTGAACACGCCACTGCATACCTGTTGTGTTCAGTGAACCTGCCACTGCATACCTGTTCTGTGAACCCGCCACTGTATACCTGTTCTGTTCAGTGGACCCGCCACTGTATACCTGTTCTGTGAACCCGCCACTGTATACCTGTTCTGTTCAGTGGACCCGCCACTGTATACCTGTTTAGTGAACACGCCACTGCATACCTGTTGTGTTCAGTGAACCTGCCACTGTATACCTGTTGTGTTCAGTGAACCTGCCACTGCATACCTGTTCTGTTCAGTGAACCCGCCACTGTATACCTGTTCTGTCATTCAGCTACATCAGCCAGGCGACCATATGGGCTGTAAAGCCACCAAAACCTGCACTCTCGCCATGGTGCGCATCAGTCCAGCACGGCCGTCACTACACAAACAGCTGTTTGCGGTGCGTTACACGGTGAGTTTGGTGTGTCAGTGTGAAGCAGTACCTTAATTACACTACCTGATTGATGTATACACATGCAAGATGTTTTAAAGCACTTTAGGCCTGTCATTTAGCATTCAATGTGATTTCTGCCCTTAAAACGCTGCTTTGCGTCAAATCCAGATTTTTCCCGGGGACTTTTGGCATCTATCCCACTCCGCCATGCCCCCCTCCAGGTGTTAGACTCCTTGAAACATCTTTTCCATCACTTTTGTGGCCAGCATAATTTTTTTTTTTCTTTAAAGTTCGCATCCCCATTGAAGTCTATTGCGGTTCGTGAACTTTAACGCGAACCGAACGTTCCGCGAAAGTTCACGAACCCGGTTTGCGAACCTAAAATCGGAGGTTCGGCCCAACTCTAGTTATCGCTCCTCCCTCTCATTCATTATAGGCCTTGCCCTGTAGGACCACGTGTGATAGTATTTATCCCTTGTATCAACCTCTTGAAGGCCCCCTGCACACTGTAAATCCGTTTTCCGATTCAGATTCCGATTTCATTTTCGATTCCGATTTTCAATTCTGATTTTCCCAGAATACATTAAACAGAAAAACGGATCAAAAAATGCAGCATGCAGTAAAGATTAAAAATCGGAATCGGATGTAAAAACCGATTAAAAAGCAAAATCGGAATTGCATGCAGTGTGCAGGGAGCCGAAGTGTTGTTGCTGCCGATCTATTTGAAAGAACCTAGCAGAAAACCTCACCGATCAACGGCTGCTCCCTGCTCGCGGTAATTTGGTCTTAACCACTAGTTTGTAAGACATAGGGGACCCAAAGGAAAAGCAATCCATGCCACCAGCTGAATAGGTCAAAGGTGAGGGTTCTGATGTGCAATTTTAAAGTTTATATAATGGATAGCGTTTCCCCCAAGTCCCCTATTTCTTACAAATCACTGGTTGCTACAATCAGGGAGTGGCCGTTGGACTGTGAGTTTTCCCGCTGGGTCCCCCCAACTAGACTAACTCCAAATTTTGGTCTATTTGAAAGCTGGTAATAAAATGGTAATCAAAGATCTCTTGCAGAAGTTATATAGTGTCTAAATATTTTATCTGTGATCACTACATTTTAATGTTAGATCTTTTTCTAGAACGATTCTAAGTATTCCATTTAATAAATTTGGAAAAGAAACCTCAAAGACATTAAAGCAGGAAATACCTTAATCCACGTCAATTACATACTAACCCAATGGGAAAATAGTACACGCTCTCCTATGGACTGATGTAAAATAAGATATTGCCTCTGCCAGATGGTCCTTATCCACAAATAGGTGCACAAGAATACCAACACATCAACCTTGACACTCTCAACAATTCTTCAATCTGGCTATTGTGTGTCCAGATCAACAAATTCCTGCAGCCACCAGGTTCTCAAGAGTACGACAAGGTGACCGTTACCACGTGAAGCAAGAAGCATCGTCAGTACTTCATTTCAAATGCAGGAAAAGTTGTATTTGGTAAAACACTTGGAGAGAACAAATACTCACATTGTGAATCCTGTGCAACAGGGACCCAACTTAGAAAACACGCATAAAAAATCAACCGGTTTCGTCCTTGAGCTGTTCTCAGATAATTCTGTGGACAGCACAGAACTTGAAGAGTGGGCATTACTACAGTTGACAATCTTTGCACTAGCACCCTATGTGCTTATTAGAGTTGGCCCGAACAGTTCGCCGATTAGCAGTATTCTGCGAACATTGGCTGTTCACATTCGTGGCGAATAGCAAACATTTGGCGTGTTCGATTCACCCCCTATACATCATTATTGAGCTACACTTTGACCCCTTACCCCACAGTCAGCAGACACATGGCAGCCAATCAGTCCCCCCCCCCCCCCCCAATCAAAAAGCATTTGCAGTGGCCATATTGGGTCAATTAACTGCTGGCTGCTGACTGTTAGTGAGAGCAGGGACAGACTTGCTGCAGATAGGGAAAACATTAGCTAGGCCTGTGTTCTTGTTCCCCACTTGCTGTATTGAGGGCTAGCACATCGGTCTCCTGTGGGGTTTTTTTGTGTGTGACACTCCACAATCCACTGACACCCAGAGCTGTGTACACACTACTGCTGTTGCCTCATTAAAGCGGAATATAACCCTGCATTTCAACTTTGCTCTAAAACATTATTTACAGTATATTATATGCAACCAGCATTTTTTTTTTACTAGACCAGCATTGGAAGGGTTACACAGGGCTTTAAAGTCCCTGGAGATTTTTGCAGACGCATCCGAACTTGAGTTAGATACTTTTTGTTTACACAAATGTATCTAAGTGTTTATTGTGACTCATCTCTCTCACTGAGGAGTTGGAGGACAGCCAAAGAGTGTGTAACATTTCTAAATATATACATATAACTAAATAGAATGTAACTATCGGAACATCTGCACGGAACTTACAACCTCTGTGTTTAACCCTTCCAATGCTGCATATAATATGCTGTAAATCATGTTTTAGAGCAAAGTTGAAATGCAGGGTTATATTCCGCTTTAAGTTGCAGACACAGAACCACTCCAGTGCACTATTATTTCACTGTATTCTGATAATACTATTGCATTTCTCTGTGTAAGACACTCCACAACCCACTGACACCCAATGCTGTGCATAATGTGATTCCTGCCCTATAGGGATTAAAACCCGACTTTGCATCAACTCCAGTATTTTTGGTGGAACTTTTGGCATGTATCCCCCTCTGGCATGCCCCCCTCCAGGTGTTAGACCCCTTGACACAACTTTTCCATTAATTTTGTGGCCAGAAACAGTCTTTGTAGGTTTTAAAATTTGCCTGACCATTGAAGTCTATGGAGGTTTGCCAGATTCGCCTGTTCGCGAACAGTTTTCGGAAGTTCGCGTTCGCAAACAGAAAATTCTATGTTCGCAACATCTCTAATGCATATTCTATGTGTCTTTTATAAGTTGGGTCCCTGTTGCACAGGACCCACAATGTGAGTATTTGGTGTCTCCATTCTCCAAGTGTTTTTACTGACTATAGCTTTTCCTGCATTTGAAACAAAGTACTGACAATGCTTTTTTTCTTTATGTGTTGATGGTCACCTCGTCGTACTGTTGAGCACCGGGTGGCTGCAGGAATTTGTTGATCTGGACATACAATAGCCAGATCAGCCCTTATCTATCATTTCTGTAAAGTCAAAATTTATAAAGTCAAAATGACGCTTTAGGAACAGTAACACAATTTAAAACATAATTGAGATTAGAGGCATTTTTAGTTATATTATAAAGTTGCCTTCTCGAAATAACATCGTCAGTAAAATAAAAAGCTTGCTGCAAAAATACTGAGACTCATTCACACAGCAATAAGCTAATATTGTTCATCTATAAAAAGTGGGATTGTAAACTCCTCGGTGAGATATACAGAAATAAATCAGACACCCGGGAGCAAAGTCCAGCAGGATGGTAAAATATGAAGTGTACCGTGGAGGTGAAAGAGCTCATTAAGGTAAAACAAAGTTTAAACCTGTCGTGTTTAACAGGCTCTGTAAAACCAAATGTGATTGCCTCCTGTAATTCATTTCTGCAAAGAAATTCAGCTTATGGATAATGCAAAGTTTACAAATACACATTACTGCTCTAAAGACATGGCCAATGTTAGACGTAGATGCGGCTGATAAAATGCTTTTATATCCTGCAACCAGACCGGGATAGTCATGTTTTCAAGCACTTTATGGCCTGCATGAGATGTTTGCCGTTAAAGCTGGTATGTGTCAGTCCATCGTTAGTACCGTGTAAAACTGTAGGTTTATTGACAGCACTCCCTAAATGTGCTTAAAACATCTTTAAACGACTCAGTGAACAGGTGGACTTTATAGTAGTTTTAGTTGAGCAAGCTTTCTACTTAAGACTGGTGACTGTATATTTTTGCTATCATTTTCTTGTAGGTGCATTAACGATTAAGTTTTAGAAAAAAAAAAATATCTGAACTTCACCTTGCATTAACCATTTCAACCCGCGGGGATTTTTCATCTTATGCATCAGAGCAATTTTCACCTCCCATTCATTCGCTAATAACTTTAACACGTCTTAACACAATTTATTGATCTATATCTTGTTTTTTCCGCCACTAATTAGGCTTTCTTTGGGTGGTACATTTTAACAGGATTAATAAGAAAAAATTGAAAAAAATCATTATTTCTCAGTTTTCATCCATTATAGCTTTAAAATAATCCACGCTACCATAATTAAAACCTATGCATTTTATTTGCCCATTGGTCTCGGTTATGACACCATTTAAATTATGTCCCTATCACAATGTATGGAGCCAATATTTTATTTGGAAATAAAAGTGCATTTTTTCCGTTTTGCGTCCATCACTATTTACAAGCTTATAATTTAAAAAATGTTCGTAGTATACCCCCTTCAAATGTATATTTAAAAAGTTCAGACCCTTAGGTAACTATTTTTTTTTTTTAATTGTAAGTTTTTTTTTTTTTCCATTAAAAATTTTATTTGAGTAATATTTTGGTGTGGGAAATAAACAGTTAATTTTTATTATATTATATGTGTAAATTGTAATGTAAAAAATATGTAGATGTAGTTTTACTATTGAGTTTTTTTTCTCCTTGTGCTTCTCGCTAACCGGAAGTATAAGGAGGATGTGGAAAATGTTATTGGCAGAAAGACTAAAGCCTCTAGTAAGAGTGCTTTGGTTTTTCTGCTGGGGACAAGGATCGGTGATTGGGAACCATGTTCCTGTTCACTGATCCCAGGGTTACCAGGGGACAGCATGGGGGTACGCCCGCGATTGCCTGCGGGAGTGCACCGAAGCACGGCACTGCAGCAGAGCAGCCGCCTGGACGCGAGCATCACGTCCAGGCGGCTGAAATGGTTAAATAAATATAGCAAAGTTCAGGGAGGAAAAAAAAATCAGCGGGAACATAATCTTTCATAATGGTCAAGGCCAGATTTATACTTTTTGTGCCCCTAAGCCAAGTATGTTGGGGCTCTTTCATGTGCAGAAGCACCCCTCCCATTTCATGGGTAGTCCCCTTTTACATGTGTAACATTCATGTACTGCTGCCCCTATCTTTAATGTAACCCCTTGGGCATCAGCTTTTCTTTTTAATATGTTGCTCCCCTTTTGCAGCTTTCACTTTCATATGTAGCAACCCTTATTTCACATCCAAGTGCCCACTTTGGATGTTGCTGCCCAAGGCCTGGACCTTTGTGGCCTTTCTCAGAAATTCGGCCTTGGTAATGGTCTAAAATCCCTTGACATATATTAAAAAGAACCCAAGCTTGTTGTTACTTTGGGAACCCAAGCTACTTAGTTATGGAGATGGAAGGGTCTGGATCCTCCTGAGACTGCCCATGTGGTTCTCCAGTCTTCTGCCACTGCCTGGGACACTCCAGATGATCAGGGCCACCATCCTCTTCTGGCATAGAAGTAGTAGGCCTGGCCATACTTGTGCAGACACAGTATGGGTCACGCTCTTGCTGGAAGAGGAACGCGGTCCCGATCAGATTACTGTATTTTTCAGAATGTAAGATGCACGTTTTCTTCCACAAAAATGTAGGGAAATGACCAGTCTTATATTCTGAAGATACGGTAAATGCCGATAGCCGGGTTCAGGGGCACCCCATTTTTTTCTTTTTATACGTATTTTTAACTAGTGGTGCTCAGCAGAGCTCGAATATTCGAGTAGCTCGAATATTCGAGCTCTTTTTCAGCTATTCGAGCTCGGTATTCGAGCTCCGAATAGCTGGAGCTATTCGAATGGGCTATTCAAGTGAACTCGAATAGCCCATTCACTATTCGCGCTATTCGAGCTAACAGCGCTATTCGAGCTCGAATGCCGAGCTCGAATAGCGTCATAGCCCAGATTGATGTCCTTAGAGCCAATCAGAGGGCTCCCAGGCCCTCTGACGGCAGCCAATCACTGAGGGGGACCCTGGCCAGCCCCTACCCTATAAATAGCGGCCGCCATGTTCCGTTTCTCCGTCCTTGCCCGACTTTGCACAGAGAGAGATCTGCTCCTTTGTGCGTTGGCTTAGCAAGAGCTTTATTGTGGTCATTTACCTAGCGTTTTTGCTCACATACACCTCCTATATACACCTATATTGTTGTTAGTTAAATAGACATTGTATTTTAGTTAGTAGCTTTTGTGTTACATAGAGAGAGACTCAGACAGCTGCTGCAGGCTTACAGCTTTAGGCCTCAGGGCCTTGCCTGTGTGGGCAGCTGTTCTCTCCTGCCCTCTGTTTATTTCTCATCTATACCAGTATTTCTGCTGTCCTTTAGTACTGATTGATTGTATTTTGTATTGTAGTTATATACTGTAACTGTACTAGGACACTCACTCAGTCACTGTTCATAGGCTACTAGCTCCTGCGTGTGCGTGCACTCACTGTCTGTGTACTGTACACACACTCTATTTCCTTCTGAATAGTTATATACTGTAACTGTACTAGGACACTCACTCACTGACACTGTTCATAGGCTACTAGCTCCTGCGTGTGCGTGCACTCACTGTCTGTGTACTGTGGTGTACACACACTCTATTTCCTTCTGAATAGTTATATACTGTAACTGTACTAGGACACTCACTGTCACTGTTCATAGGCTACTAGCTCCTGCGTGTGCGTGCACTCACTGTCTGTGTACTGTAGTGTACACACACTCTATTTCCTTCTAAATAGTTATATACTGTAACTGTACTAGGACACTCACTGTCACTGTTCATAGGCTACTAGCTCCTGCGTGTGCGTGCACTCACTGTCTGTGTAGTGTAAACACACTCTATTTCCTTCTGAATAGTTATATACTGTAACTGTACTAGGACACTCACTCACTGACACTGTTCATAGGCTACTAGCTCCTGCGTGTGCGTGCACTCACTGTCTGTGTACTGTAGTGTACACACACTCTATTTCCTTCTGAATAGTTATATACTGTAACTGTACTAGGACACTCACTGTCACTGTTCATAGGCTACTAGCTCCTGCGTGTGCGTGCACTCACTGTCTGTGTACTGTACACACACTCTATTTCCTTCTGATTACTGATTGATTATTGTAATTTCTGGTTGTACTTACTGTTACTACTTACTGTACTAGTAGGGACACTCAGTCACTGTTCATAGGCTAGCTCCTGCGTGTGCGTGCACTCACTCACTGTCTGTGTACACACACTCTATTTCCTTGTGATTATTACTACTGATTATTGTAACTTCTAGTTGTACTTACTGACTCTGTTACTACTTACTTACTGTACTAGACACTCACTCAGTCACCTCGCCCACCAACCCACTCCATTAAAGTACCCCACTTTTCACCCGCCCTTTTAAAAAACTTTTGTGTTTACGCCCAAAACATCGAAGATGTCTGGAAGTGGCAGCCAACACGGTCTGGGCAAGGGGAAGGGCAGCAAGGGAATCAGGAGGAGAGGGAGCAGCATTGTGGCAAGCCGCGGGCGCGGCCGTGCCACCATGCACAGTTCCGCAGCAGCAGCAGCAGCGTCAGTGGCTAACATTCCTCCTATAGCCACTGGCCGTGGACGCCTTGGGCGCCGCCCAGCAGGAGCATCTGCATTCTGCAACTCACGCTGCAGAGACACAGCAGCAGCAGCGTGTAGCACCTGCTCCGATTTTCCTCCAGCCGGGTCGGAAAAACGTCCCATTGAGGAAAAGGATGCAGACACTGTGGTGCAACTGATGACGGAGGATGAGCAGCCCGCCATCAGCTCTGCATCCGAGGCCTCCACCCTCACCACCACCACCACCACCCCTGTTCGCAGCAGCCGCCCAGCAGGGCCTGGGGAGGAGGCCAGTTCACCGTCAGTCGCCGACCTGTCACTCAGCACTCTTTTGACCCCAGGCATAATGAGTAAATTGTCTGCTGTTGTTGGCGATTTGGAGGAGGAGATGCTGATGGGCACTTTGGGGGATGAGGGATTGGACAGCAAGACTGTGGCGACAGTCAAGCAGCCCATCCATGCATCAGGAGAGGAGTTTGGGGGGTCATCATCCCAGCAGGACATGTTTCAGGAGGGGGAGGATGATGATGACACGGTGACAGACAGAGACTGGGTGCCACCAGCTCCAGGGGATGTCGTCATCAGCAGCTCTGAGGAGGAGGAGGATGCGCTTGTGGGCCTTGCAAGGAGGCGCATCATTGCAAGCATTGGCAGCAGTAGGCAGGTCCCCCAGCCTGCTGGTGTCTCAGGCTCAGCAGCAGCAGCATCAGCATCTGCCAGTACCACCACCAGCCGCACCCAAGCCCCCCCCCCAACCACCACAGGGAGACAGGCAGCAGCGGTTCTATGCCGTAGGGGGTTGTTTTTGTCACCAATCTGGCGCTTTTTCACCATGCCCACAGTGTACAGCAAGTACGCCACTTGCAACCACTGTCAGCGGAAGTTGAGCAGAGGTGCAGACCCCTTAAAGTTCAGCACCAGCTCGCTCATCAACCACCTTGCTGCGAAACATTTCCACCAGCATGAGGAGTTCCAGAGGCTGAAGGCATCTGGTGCTGGCAGTGGCACCACACCCATCACTGCACAGCCTTCAGCAGCAGCAGCAGCAACAGCAGCCACCCGCCCTCCTGCTCCTCCAGCAGCACCAGCAGGAGTGCGGAAACGCACTGCTCCTCCCCCCTCTGCAACTCCTGCCGCCGACACTGAGGCCTGTTCTGGCAGCCAGTCCTCAGTGGCCTCCTCTGCTGTGTCTGCTGATTCCCGTGCCAGCAAAAGGCCACGCCAGAGCCTTTTGAGCGAGTCCTTCCAGGGGGTGGTTAGGGCTCTGCCTCCCAGCAGCCGTCGCGTGCGGCAGCTGAACGGCTTGCTGGCACGGGCCATGTGCTCCCAACTCCTGCCGTACACGCTCGTGCAGGAGGGGAGCGACATTCGTGCGCTGCTTGCTTGCGCAGCCCCAGACTGGCAGCTCCCCAGCAGACACTTCTTCGCCCGCAAGGCCATTCCTGCACTGCACCGCTTTGTGATGGCCAATGTGGAGCGAGGGCTGGAGCACGCGGTTGGTGAAAGGGTCCACGTCACCATGGACTCCTGGAGCAGCCGCTTCGGGACAGGCCGCTACCTGTCCTTCACTGTCCACTGGGTCAGCTTGGTGGAAGGGGGTGATGATGGGAGAGCAGCAGTGGGCACAGCAGCAGCAGCAACACAGTGGGTGGTGCCACCCCGCAGGGTCGGGGGAACTGCAGCAGGTTCCTCCGATCCTCTGCCATCCTCCGGCACACCTGGCCAAACCCCCCGCCTCAGCAGCAGCGTGAAGGCCCGCCACTGCCAAGCGCTGCTGCACTTGGTCAGCCTTGGGAAGACCAAGCTGACGGCAACCCATGTGTTGGCCAAACTGCAGGAGCAGGAGAGGATTTGGCTGACCCCCAGAGGCCTCAGAGTCGGAGAGGTGGTGGCCGACAATGGGGCCAATCTGGTTGCCGCAATAGACATGGGAAACCTGACCCACATCCCCTGTCTTGCCCACGTGCTGAACCTGGTGGTGCAGAAGTTCTTGTGCACCTACCAGGGGATGGGCGAACTGCTGGAAATGGCAAGGAACGTTGTGCGTCACTTCCGGCGCTCGGCTGCAGCCTGTGCGAGCCTGGAAGACGTGCAAAAGGAGCTGGAGCTGCCACGCCATCGGCTGATCCTTGACGTTCCGACTCGCTGGAACTCCACCCTGGCGATGTTGGAGCGTCTGGTTGAACAGAAGCACGCTGTCAACCAGTACCTTGCCCTGGCCACTGTTTCCGCCGCTCAGAGAAGGGACAAGACCAGCAACATCCCGTCCATCGTCCCCGATGATGACTGGAGGCACATGCAGCAGGTGTGCTTAGTGCTGGCTCCCTTTCTGCAGGCCACTAACATGGTGAGCAGGGACCATGCTATGGTCTGCGAGTGGGTGCCCCTGGTTTGTCTGCTGAACAGGGCCCTCGATGCTTTGCTGGAACAGGGAGCGGCAGCCTTGGACCAGCAGGAGCGGCAAGCAGCTGCACAGTCCACCTCTGAGGGGGAGGAGGAGGAGGACTTGGTGGAGGTCCCTGACCTTGCTGCTGATGAGGGGGATCAGCACAGCGCAGCTGAGTTGGTGCGGGGGTGGAGAGAGGATGAGGCGGCAGAGGAGGAGGATGAGGAGGACAGCACTGCCGTCGATGTGCCAGCAGACGTGGCCCGCCTCTTCCCAATGGCAGCGCACATGCTGACGTGCCTGCGCAGGGACCCCAGGGTGATCCAGATGAAGCAGAGGGAGGACATCTGGATCAGCATGATGTTGGACCCGCGCCTCAAGGGGAAGTTGAGCCAGTTCCTGCCGCCTGCAGGAGGAGACCCAGCACAACAAATAAGGAGCTTGCAGCAGGCCCTTGTTGAGCGCTTGGAGGAAGCCTTCCCCCAGCCTTCCACCCCCACTGTCCAGCCAGCACAGAGGCAGCAGCAGGTGCCTGCATCCAGCAGCAAGCGCCCCACAGACCTGCTGTCTCTCAGCCACGAGCTCTACAGGACTGTAGAGGCTCCGGCAGCAGTGACTAGAGAGGAGGTGCATGCAGCAGCATCCTCCTCCGGTCACAGCCAGCGCCTGACCCGCATGGTGGCTGACTACATGGGGTCCTACAGCGGGCTTGACAGCGATGCCCCTGTTGATCCCATGGAGTATTGGGTCAAGCGCCTGGAGATCTGGAGCGAGCTGGCGCAGTACGCCCTGGAAGTGCTGTCCTGCCCCCCTTCCAGCGTGCTGTCCGAGCGCTGCTTCAGTGCAGCTGGTGACGTGGTCACCGAGAAACGCTCACGTCTGTCTCACAAGTCTGTGGACAGACTGACGTTTCTCAAGATGAACCAGGCGTGGGTGGAAGGCGAGTTCCTGGCCCCTGTTGTCGGCGAGAGGGGGACATGAACTGGCTGCCGGAACTTAGAACCATCGTTAATGTGCCTTACCACCCTTTACCACCTCCTGGCTCCTGCTAAGCCAGCCTGGTTCACTTTGACTATTACGTCGCCTGCAGCCACACATTTTACAACTACAGTGGGCTGCTGTGTACTGCCCTTCTGCTGTCTGTCTGTGTTTCCCACTGCCAGGGTACACAGATTTACATTCTGCTGCCACTCTGCCACCAGCTATTACGTCAAAAAATAGCTATATATCTGTGTAATTTGTTTTACAAACAAAACCAAAAAACCATAAAAAAAAAAAAGGTTTAATTTTTCTGAGGTGCCCGGGTTGAAAACTGTGTTGTCCCAGTTGTGTATTGGACACGATGTGGGCTGCACGACCGCTGTCTGGGACCTCCTGTTGTGTTTATTTACAGCCCTGGTATCACCCGCTAGGTACCAGGGCTATTATGTCACACTGCCTGCCTGCTGCCACACTCACACTACTCCTCCATTCCTCCTGCTGCTGCTGCTGTCTGTCTGTGTTTCCCACTGCCAGGGTACACAGAATTACATCCTGCTGCCACTCTGCCACCAGCTATTACGTCAAAAAATAGCTATATCTGTGTAATTGGTTGTAAAACCAAAACTACAAAACCATAAAAAAAAAAAAGGTTTAATTTTTCAGAGATGCCCGGGTTGAAAACTGTGTTGTCACAGTTGTGTATTGGACACGATGTGGGCTGCACGACCGCTGTCTGGGACCTCCTGTTGTGTTTATTTACAGCCCTGGTATCACCCGCTAGGTACCAGGGCTATTATGTCACGCTGCCTGCCTGCTGCCACACTCACACTACTCCTCCATTCCTCCTGCTGCTGCTGCTGTCTGTCTGTGTTTCCCACTGCCAGGGTACACAGAATTACATTCTGCTGCCACTCTGCCACCAGCTATTACGTCAAACAATAGCTGCTCACATTACTCCTCCATTCCTCCTGCTGCTGCTGCTGCTGTCGGTCTGTTTTTCCCACTGCCAGGGTACACAGAATTACATTCTGCTGCCACTCTGCCACCAGCTATTACGTCAAAAAATAGCTATATATCTGTGTAATTTGTTTTACAAACAAAACCAAAAAACCATAAAAAAAAAAAGGTTTAATTTTTCAGAGGTGCCCGGGTTGAAAACTGTTGTCCCAGTTGTGTATTGGACACGATGTGGGCTGCACGACCGCTGTCTGGGACCTCCTGCCTGCTGTGTTTATTTACAGCCCTGGTATCACCGCTAGGTACCAGGGCTATTATGTCACGCTGCCTGCCTCATTGACTGCCTGCTGCCACACACTCATCCTCCTCCTCCTGCTGCTGAATTTACCTCCTGCTGTCTGTGTGTTTCCACTGCCAGGGAGCACATACAATGGCGCTTCCAACATGCGTGCGCCACCAGCTATTTGTTACGCTCAAAAATAGCTGCATTTCTTTAAAAAAAATTGAAAAGAGAAATAAGTGAAGAAGAAGAAGACGATATAGAAAAAGAAGGAGAAGAAGAAGAAGGAGAAGAAGAAGAAGAAGAAGAAGAAGAAGAAGAAGAAGAAGAAGAAGATGAAGAAGAAGAAGATGAAGAAGAAGAAGAAGATGAAGAAGATGAAGAAGATGAAGAAGATTAAGAAGATGAAGAAGATGAAGAAGAAGATGATGAAGAAGATGAAGAAGAAGAAGAAGAAGAAGATGAAGAAGATGAAGAAGAAGAAGATGGAGAAGATAAAGAAGAAGAAGAAGAAGATGAAGAAGAAGAAGAAGAAGATGAAGAAGAAGATGAAGAAGATGAAGAAGAAGAAGATGAAGAAGAAGAAGAAGAAGAAGAAGAAGAAGAAGAAGATGATGATGATGATGAAGAAGATGAAGAAGATGAAGAAGAAGAAGAAGATGAAGAAGAAGAAGACAATATAGAAGAAGAAGAAGAAGATATAGAAGAAGAAGATATAGAAGAAGATATAGAAGAAGAAGAAGAAGATATAGAAGATAAAGAAGAAGAAGAAGAAGAAGAAGAAGTATATACAGTACTGAACAAAATTCTGGACACAACTTCTCTTTCCACCTTTTTTTTTAAAGGAACATCCCCACATAATCACTTGCTGTTGTTACTTGGAAAAAAAAGATGTTTCTTGCATCATTCACCCTCAAAACAAGTGTTGGAAGCTATTTAAGGCCAATATGAATAGTCAGCTCGAATAATGAGCTCGAATACCGACTCGAATAGTGAGCTCGAAGTCCGAGGTCGAATCGAATAGTAAAAATTATTCGACTTGAATATTCGACTGACCTCAAATAATTTACTATTCGAATTCGACCAAACTCGAATTTTAAAAAGGGGTATTTGAGCACCACTGTTTTTAACAAATTTTATCTCCTTGGGCGCCTCTTCTCCATTATATGTGACCAAGTTGTATGTGTTTGATTATCTCTCTATCGCTAGAATCTTTACTGGGTGACAGAGAACTGAATCATAGCAAGTGAAATTCAGGTGAAATGTGAATTTCTTATATATTTTTTATTGCCTAAAGTAACCTCTTTGCGTAGTGTGGCAGGAAACTGGTTGTTTCTAGAGCCACAAGTATTCCTCCCTAAAGGCCATTCTTTGGTTGAACCATTTGTTTGGACAGGTTTGAATAAATCTGGTGTCAATAATGCTCTCTAACAATAAAATAGAGCTGGTGGTTTATTTTTCCTTCTCGTTGACAAGAGGGGATCTAATTAACATGTATTAATAAATCAGAGGGCAATATAAAAGCTTGGCGGATGAGCTTTTTGCCCCTAGGCCTTCTCAGAGGACTAGAGGACATGATCTGCGCATGGAGGAAAAAAAACGTTTTAGCCATTTATTTAGGAAAGGGTTCTTTACAGTAAGAGTGATTAAGATGTGGAATGCATTGCCACAGGAAGTAGTTATGGCAAACTCTATACCTGCATTTAAAGGGGGCTTAGATGCTTTACTTGTGTTGAAAGACATCCATGGCTACAATTACTAAGTAATGCCTAATGATGTTGATCCAGGGATTTTATCTGATTGCGATCTGGAGTCGGGAAGGAATTTTTTCCCTTTTGGGGCTAATTGGACCATGCCTTGTAAGGGTTTTTCGCCTTCCTCTGGATCAACAGGGATATGTGAGGGAGCAGGCTGGTGTTGTACTTTGTTCTCTGGTTGAGCTCGATGGACACATGTCTTTTTTCAACCCAAATAACTATGTAACTATTTTTTCCTTCCCTGGGTCAATGTTCTGGTTGCTCCATGCACCGCAGCTCCCCTTTTATTCTTTGTGCAGTCCCCTTTACATTTGTGTACAACCAATTCGAGTTCTGCACATGCAATTTAACCTGGTGTGTAGAGCCCAGGGATAAAGGGAGATACAGCCAGAAAAAAGGTAGTCACGATAGGAGCACAACTACAAATCATGGGGGCCCCCTCAGAAAAACTTTGACGTGTTCCCACAATGTTCAGACCCTTTCCCTTGCCTAGCTCTGGTGACCCTCACAGCCTGGCAGACCATCTTACATAAATCAATAGTTGCCATCATAATCTTTACACAAAGTGTAGCCACAAACGCACCTAATCTGAAGGATGGGACCCTTTATCATAGAGAGTGAAGTAATATTTGGGCACCCCCTTACAGCTCTTGGTGCCCCTGGAGTCGCAGGGCCTGATCCCCTATAGTTACACCCCTACGTCAAGAATAGGCTGCATCACACTTGTGTATAATCAATAGTGAAATCTTTATTAAACAATGACTAGTACAGCACAAAATTTTAAAAGAACTAATACGAAAGAGAATGCCCTTTAACACCACCAGGGTCGAGGAACTATATTCAAGCTACCTGATGGAAATATTAAAGGAGCTCTCTTGCATATATAAAAAAAACAAAAACTGACACTTACCTGAGGCTTCTATCGGCTCCCTGCTGCTGTCATGTCCCGCACTGTCCTCCTACGATCTTCCATTCCACGCCGCCGGCACCGGTCTAACTTTTTGTCTAACTTGACAAATAGAACTGCGGCTGTGCTGTCATGGCCGCGCGCATGCTTGCTCCCACGCGTCATCGGGAGCTTATTGCGCAAGCGCAGTACAAAAAAACTCCATACTCGCATCACGGCCACGCAGCCACAGTTCTATTCGTCTGGTTAGACGAATAATTAGACTGGTGACAGCGGCGGGGAATGGAAGATTGTAGTAGGACAGCGCGGGACATGACAGCTGCAGGGGCCAATAGAAGCCCCAGGTAAGTGTCAGGTTTTTTTATATATATATATATATGCAAGAGAACCCCTTTAAATGAATCCTTCTGACTGATACTGCTGGCTGTTATAAGGGGAATAATCTTCTCCTGATTAAGTGGTCAGCTTGACCACGCCACTCATGAAACATTGGTGCTCCCATTCTCATTACTGACCCTTGCAGTCTGGCTAAGGCTTCGTTCACATCTGCTGCGCTGAAAAACGTGTTAAAGCGCATGGTAAAAAACGCATGCGCTTGTGCGCGCTTTAGTCCGCGTTTCTATGTGTTGCGCTGCGCTTCTTTAAAGCACGTTTTGCTTACTGTAGCAGCAGCAGTTGTCAATAAAACTTTGTTTTTGTATGTAAATGTATTTTTTTCTCCAATTAGGGGTAAAAAACGCATGCGCTTCTATGCGCTTGTACGCGCTTCTATGCGCTAAAAAAGCGGACCCATTCACTTGCATTGCTGTGCGCTTTACAGCTCAGCGCACAGAAATGCATGCAACACTACGTTTCTGTAACGCTGCTCAGCGCAGCGCATAGATGTGAACCAGCTACATTTAGTTACATGGGAAAATTAATACCTTGCTGATCGCACAGGGCAGTGCGCTGTGGAAAGAGCACAGAAACGGCCCTGATGTGAACGAGGCCTTACACTGTAACAGTCTTGAGGAAGCCCAGATTGCAGAGTGAAACAATCCTCAACTCTTCTCTGCACCTCCACTCACGTTGATCATGTGATCATAAGTATTATTTACAGTATATTTCACTGTTTGCATTTTAGCCTCAAGAGGATTCACTAAAACTGAAAAAAGGTTTTATATGCTATTGATTCGTAATGCTCCTGGATATTTTTCTTCTGCGGAACATTCATATGCTGGTTTTCCTATTGATCTGGATGGTGCACTGCAAGCTGCATGAAAAGTGACTAGTAAGGAAGCATTTGGCGTTCATCTCTCTTTGGGCTTGATTCACTAAGACAAATAGCATGCCTTATCTGAGTTAGCACTCCTTATCAGAGTTAACACAACTTATCAAAGTTAACATGCCTTATCAGAGTAGCACGGCGAGCGCTGCGAACTTATGCCTGCTAATTGGCAATGGCGAGAGCTCCACTCGTCCTGCCCTGAGCCCCTGCGGGCTCGTAGTGCTTGCTATGCTACTCCAGTGCTGGGCCAAAATTACGCATGCGCGTAATTACGCACCGTAATTTACCGTTATTTTACGCGTAAGTGCTACGCGTAATTTACGTCTTACGCGTAAGTATGTACGCGTAAGCCGTAAAGCGGTATTGTAATTACGCCGCCTACCGTAATAGCGTAGGCATGCGTAATTTTACGGCGAATTACGCGTAATTTTACGCGTAATTTCGTAGGCACAACTCCCCTTCTCTAAGAGTAGCCAATCAGTTATCAAGTTTGTTTGGGAGCTACATCCTAAGCAACCAATAGTATCTTCTCCCGCCCTTCAGTATATAAGCTGTCAGCCATGATCTGTGTTCTTTGTGGGTTGCTTTCACTTTCTGAGGAGAAGGAGTGAGACAGAGAGTGATACAGTTACACATCCATATTAAGTGCAATTCTATTGCATTTTCTTAGATCTTTGATCTGTGTGATTGTAAGCCTGTGTTAGGAAGTTGATTATTGTAGTTAGGGCAGGGCCGGGCCGAGGCATAGGCTGGAGAGGCTCCAGCCTCAGGGCGCAGTGTAGGAGGGGGCGCAGAATTCATTCAGCTGTCATTCCTAATTGTGTTTGAAGCAGAAAGAAATAAGAAAAGGGGATACATAGCAGTGACTGCAAGCCAGATAACTAGATTTTAAGGTGTTGGAGAGGTTGTGGGCCCTGTGGCGCCTCTTAGTCTAATAGCAATCAGTGTGTGACGGCTGGGGAGGCAGGGATGGAGGGGCGCACTTTTCTGTCTCAGCCTTGGGTGCTGGAGGACCTTGTCCCGGCTCTGAGTTAGGGCTTTGTTTAGGGTTAGAATTCTGTTGTTTAGTGTTAGAGGCAGGGAAAACTGATTATAGGGCTTGTGATTTTACAGTGAAAGCGTGTAGATTGTAGAGACAAGAGAGGGCCTGTGATATGTAATAGAGTGAAATCAGTTAGATTCAGGGATCGTGTGCTGAGAGTGAATTGTATTTGTTTTTTTTGTTTTTTTTTATCATTTTAATTATTTGATTTGATTGAATTTTATTTTCATTTTTTTTGTGGGGGGATTTATTTCAAGTGCGTTGTCCAAAAGCAATTGATATATAATTTGGACTAGCTCTCCAGTCCTCTCCTCCCTCATTACATTGAAATTTTAATTTGATTTATTTTTATTTTATTTTATACGTTTATCATTTGTCACTTTCCCCTACATTTCAATAAAACACTAACGTTTGGCACTTGCTGAACATATTCCCTACAATGTCTGGCAGAGGTGGAGCAGGCCGTGCCCGTGGCCGAGGAATTGAACCCACTGCAAAAAGATGTTTGTTTGACACCTTGACAGGCAGTGATCAAGAACCAGCAGCCCAAAAAGTACATCCCTATTTCACAGCAGGAAGGGGACGCTCTGCACCAAGCAGGGGATGCACTGTACCCGGCAGGGGTCAGTCCAAAACTGGCAGGGGACAGTCAGTTGGTAGTGGACAATCAGTGCGAGGTAGTGGCCAATCCTCAACAGGCACAGTGAGGAGTGAAGATGTAACTCCAAAAAAAGTCTACAACCTTACGCGCGATTCTATGATGATGAAGGGCCCACGACGCCCCATTAGGGAGAGCCAGGCTGCTGATATTGTGGAGTTTGTGACGAGAGATAGCGGTTCTCAGTCCCCCAATCTTCAGGCCCTGGAGAGTAGCAGCAGTACCAGCAGCACACCCATGCCTGCTCAAAGATCTGCCACCAACATCCAAAATGAGCCTTCACTTCCATATACTGCACATATTGCAGACCTTGTGGACAAAGCTCTTTCGCAGTCCGACATAAACCTAGAGTCTGATGCCCAGAATTTTTTTAATGAACCTCAGAATGTTATCGATGAGGGATTGGCGGGTGATGATCATGATGACAATTTGTACCATGCCCGCGATCAGTCTCAGTCCTCAATGGGAGAACATAACATCCAGGATGAGGGCTCTTCCAACCTTCTTTCTCCCAATTATCCTGATGATGATGAGCTGGGTTCTTATAAGGGATGTAGTGACGATGATCTGGATAGGGACTATGACCCGCCTGAACATCATGATGATGCCAGCTCAGATGATTCAGAGCCGCAGAGGCTGCATCAGCATACCGTGAGACCTAGTGGAAGCAGTGGCTCCTCTGGTAGGCTTTTTCAAACGAGGCAGCAGCCACAGGCTGAGCCTGCATCTGAAAGCACCCTCTCCCAAATTGTTGTGCCTGAGACTGAAAAAACAGTTAAAAAATCATCTAAGAAAGCCCCAGTTTGGAAGTACTTTACCGTTGATGAATCTGATCCCCACATTGTCATATGCAACATTTGTGGTCATAAAGTGCGTTTAGGGAAGGACTTGTCAAGAGCGGGCACAGGTGGACCACTCTCCCACATAAAAAAGCATAAGAGAGAAAATCAGCTTGTTCAGGAAGCAATGGGTAAAATACCCAGCACAGTGCCCCATCCTTCTTCCCATTCAGGTTCTGACATCGGCACCCCTTCCCCCTGCCTTCACTCCGCAACACAGTCTGGCAGTAGAGGCCACATGTCAGCTACCTCAATTGCACGTTTCTCGTCAGTGGCTCACAGCACCCAGCCCTTAATTACTGAGTCGATAAGGTCGACAAAGCCACTGCCTTCCCATCACAGCAGGACCTGGAGGCTGAATGGGCTGCTGTCACAGGCTATGGTCCAGCAGTTATTGCCCCACAGTCTTGTAGAGAAGGGTACAGCCATTCGCGAGCTGCTGAGGTTTGGCATACCAGAATGGCGGATCCCCAGCCGCCATTTTTTTGCTAGGACAGCAATACCTGATCTGTATCGCCACACTGTGGATAATGTGACCCTGTCCCTTGACTATTCTGTAGGCAACAGGGTACATCTCACGACGGATTGCTGGACCAGCAGTCATGGCCAGGGACGTTATATGTCCTTTACGGCACATTGGGTCACCCTCCAATGTCAACAGGAGGGTTCCAGTCCTGGGGCGGCCAATGAGCTGGTTGCGCCGCCCCGTGGTGTCAAGGGGAACAGTTCCACACTTGCCTCTAGTCATGTCGCAACCGCTACAGCTGAGGCCCCCAGTAAGCGTGCCCGTGGGACTGGCCACAGCAGAGTGGTACATCGACGCTGTCAGGCGGTTCTGGGTTTAGTCAGCGTTGAGCAGCAGAGACTTACTGCACCAAATGTCCTGGCCATTATCAACGGACAGGTGCAGAAGTGGCTGACCCCAAGAAGACTCCAGGCTGGTCATGTTGTATGTGACAACGCAGCAAATCTGATTGCCGCCCTGAATCAGGGCAACATCCCCCATGTGCCATGTTTTGCCCACATACTCAACCTGGTGGTGCAGCGCTTTTTACGCACCTACCCAGGTTTGAGTGATGTGGTGCAGCATGCAAGAAGAGTTGTATCGAAGTTACGTTATTCTTCAAATGCCAAAGATTCGCTGTCTAAATTGCAGGAGAAACATGGCCTGCCCCCCCATAGGCTCATTGCAGACAGTGCAACACGGTGGAACTCCACACTTCGCATGCTGAATAGGTTGTGCGAGCAGAAAAAGGCGGTTGCAGAGTACCTCCGAGGAGGACATGGCACCCAGGTCGCACCTGCCCGATTCACCCAGGAAGAGTGGCGGCTGATGTATCAAGTCTGCCGTGTCTTGTCCCCATTCGATCAGGCTACAACATTCGTAAGTGGGGCACAAGTCTGTATCAGCGAAGTGATCCCTCTCGTGTACATGCTGGACGAGAGTCTGAGTAGCCTGATGGCAGCTGGGGAGGATGCGCTTGATGAGCTTGAACAACAAAGCTTGCTCCAAGCCACTCAGGCACATGAGGAGGAGGAGGAGGAGCTTACTTTCACGCGGGACTTACTTGAGGTGCCTGACCATTGTGAGGAGGGAGAGCAGGCCAGTGCGGCATCTGTGGTTCATGGGTGGGTAGACATTGGAAGGCAGGACGAGCAGCAGCAGCAGTCAGAGGATTTTGATGTGTTGAGCAGACCGGATGATTTGGAGGCGCAGGCTCATCTCTTCCCCATGGCTGTTCATATGTTGAAATGCTTACGCAGAGATCCCCGGATCCAAAACATTAAGGAGAGGGATGACTACTGGTTGGCCCCCCTTTTAGACCCTCGATGCAAGGGGAAACTGGGTCAGTTCATTCCAGCAAGCCGGCAGGAGGAGAGGATGCGTGAGCTGCAGCAGGCCCTAATACGTCATGTGCAGGAGGCCTTTCCACAGTCTGAGATCACAGCTATCCCCACTCATCGCACCCAGCAAGTAGCTGAGCCTAGCAGACCCATTCTTCCTGGAGACCTTTTTGGAGCAATGAGAAACTTTTACTTCTCTGAGCGTCCAACAATAACAACAAGAACAGTAGAAGGAAGTTTTCACCAGCGGGTGAGCCGCATGGTCAGTGATTACATGGGGTCACTTGGTGCATCTGACAGTATGCGCACAGAGGACCCTATGGAATTTTGGTCCGCCAGACTGGAAACCTGTCCCGAGCTGGCGCAGTATGCGCTTCAACTTCTGTCATGCCCGGCATCCAGCGTCATTTCTGAGCGTGCATTCAGTGCGGCAGGTGGGGTGGTTACTGAAAAGCGATCCTGTTTGTCTACAGATTCAGTGAACAGACTGATCTTCTTAAAAATGAATCAGTCCTGGATTGATGGTGAATACTCAGCCCCTGCCCTCAGAGACAGAAACTGAATGAGATCGCTTTCAACTCCCTCTGATATACCTATGTGTCTATAAGATAACATTAAATATGTAATGTTCAGTTGTGTTCCCAACATTATTGTGCACTGCACAATTTGATTCAAAGGTACAGCATTCTTCCCACTTTTATGGAGTTCTATGGTTAAACCCCCCCCCCCCCCCCCCCCCCAAAAAAAAAAACCTTTTATTGATATCGTTGCTCACACCGTTACAGTGCACTGCACAATTTCATTTTTTTCTGCTCCTGCTGCAAAAGTATTTCAGTGTTCCTACCCTCATGGAGCACTGCTATGTCCTGCTATGTTTACTGTTGTCCCTGATGTTGCTGCTGTTTTGTTTATTGGTCTTCCACCTTTCCGGTGACTTTGCCTACTACCTGCCACCAAAATGTCTTGGGCTGACTGAGGGTGATGGTCAACTTACTATATGACTGAGCCGCTGCTCCTCTCAGGGCCACAAGCTAGGACTTTGCCTACTACCTGCCACCAAAATGGCTTTGGCTTACTGAGGGTGATGGTCAACTTACTATATGACTGAGCCGCTGCTCCTCTCAGGGCCACAAGCTAGGACTTTGCCTACTACCTGCCACCAAAATGGCTTTGGCTTACTGAGGGTGATGGTCAACTTACTATATGACTGAGCCGCTGCTCCTCTCAGGGCCACAAGCTAGGACTTTGCCTACTACCTGCCACCAAAATGGCTTTGGCTTACTGAGGGTGATGGTCAACTTACTATATGACTGAGCCGCTGCTCCTCTCAGGGCCACAAGCTAGGACTTTGCCTACTACCTGCCACCAAAATGTCTTGGGCTTACTGAGGGTGATGGTCAACTTACTATATGACTGAGCCGCTGCTCCTCTCAGGGCCACAAGCTAGGACTTTGCCTACTACCTGCCACCAAAAAGGCTTCTGCTGACTTAAAAAAAAAAACTCACCTTTTTCTTGTTCAGTTTCTTGGTGTCCCCACCGTTAGGGTGCACCGCACTTTTTTAAATAATTTACCACCTTCTCTTGATTATAGATAGCTGTGTTCCCACTGTCAGGGAGCACTCCACAAAAAAAAAAAAAAAATCACCTGTTCCTGTTCAATGTCTTGGGTGTCCCCACCGTTAGGGTACTCCACACTTTTTATTATAATGTACCACCTTCTTTTGATTATAGATAGCTGTGTTCCCACTGTCAGGGAGCACTCCACACAAAAAAAAAAAAAAAAAAAAAAACTCACCTGTTCCTGTTCAATTTCTTGGGTGTCCCCACCGTTAGGGTACTCCACACTTTTTATTATAATGTACCACCTTCTTTTGATTATAGATAGCAGTGTTCCCACTGTCAGGGAGCACTCCACACAAAAAAAAAAAAAATCACCTGTTCCTGTTCAATTTCTTGGGTGTCCCCACCGTTAGGGTATTCCACACTTTTTATTATAATGTACCACCTTCTTTTGATTATAGATAGCTGTGTTCCCACTGTCAGGGAGCACTCCACAAAAAAAAAAAAAAAAAAAAATCACCTGTTCCTGTTCAATTTTTTGGGTGTCCCCACTGTTAGGGTACTCCACACTTTTTATTATAATGTACCACCTTCTTTTGATTATAGATAGCTGTGTTCCCACTGTCAGGGAGCACTCCACAAAAAAAAAAAAAAAAAAAAATCATCTGTTCCTTTTCAATTTTTTGGGTGTCCCCACCGTTAGGGTACTCCACACTTTTTATTATAATGTACCACCTTATTTTGATTATAGATAGCTGTGTTCCCACTGTCAGGGAGCACTCCACAAAAAAAAAAAAAAAAATCACCTGTTCCTGTTCAATTTCTTGGGTGTCCCCACCGTTAGGGTACTCCACACTTTTTATTATAATGTACCACCTTCTTTTGATTATAGATAGTAGTGTTCCCACTGTCAGGGAGCACTTCCAAAAAAAATAAAATATACTGAAACTGAATTTCTGGGGGGAGGGTGGAAGGGGTTCAGGTCTGGTTACCTATGATTTACTGGGGGGAGGGTGGAAGGGGTTCAGGTCTGGTTACCTATGAATTTCTGGGGGGAGGGTGGAAGGGATTCAGGTCTGGTTACCTATGAATTTCTGGGGGGAGGGTGGAAGGGGTTCAGGTCTGGTTACCTATGGATTTCTGCGGGGAGGGTGGAAGGGGTTCAGGTCTGGTTACCTATGATTTACTGGGGGGAGGGTGGAAGGGGTTCAGGTCTGGTTACCTATGAATTTCTGGGGGGAGGGTGGAAGGGGTTCAGGTCTGGTTACCTATGAATTTCTGGGGGGAGGGTGGAAGGGGTTCAGGTCTGGTTACCTATGGATTTCTGGGGGGAGGGTGGAAGGGGTTCAGGTCTGGTTACCTATGATTTACTGGGGGGAGGGTGGAAGGGGTTCAGGTCTGGTTACCTATGAATTTCTGGGGGGAGGGTGGAAGGGGTTCAGGTCTGGTTACCTATGAATATCTGGGGGGAGGGTGGAAGGGGTTCAGGTCTGGTTACCTATGGATTTCTGGGGGGAGGGTGGAAGGGGTTCAGGTCTGGTTACCTATGATTTACTGGGGGGAGGGTGGAAGGGGTTCAGGTCTGGTTACCTATGAATTTCTGGGGGGAGGGTGGAAGGGGTTCAGGTCTGGTTACCTATGAATATCTGGGGGGAGGGTGGAAGGGGTTCAGGTCTGGTTACCTATGGATTTCTGGGGGGAGGGTGGAAGGGGTTCAGGTCTGGTTACCTATGAATTTCTGGGGGGAGGGTGGAAGGGGTTCAGGTCTGGTTACCTATGGATTTCTGGGGGGAGGGTGGAAGGGGTTCAGGTCTGGTTACCTATGGATTTCTGGGGGGAGGGTGGAAGGGGTTCAGGTCTGGTTACCTATGGATTTCTGGGGGGAGGGTGGAAGGGGTTCAGGTCTGGTTACCTATGGATTTCTGGGGGGAGGGTGGAAGGGGTTCAGGTCTGGTTACCTATGGATTTCTGGGGGGGAGGGTGGAAGGGGTTCAGGTCTGGTTACCTATGATTTACTGGGGGGAGGGTGGAAGGGGTTCAGGTCTGGTTACCTATGAATTTCTGGGGGGAGGGTGGAAGGGGTTCAGGTCTGGTTACCTATGGATTTCTGGGGGGAGGGTGGAAGGGGTTCAGGTCTGGTTACCTATGGATTTCTGGGGGGAGGGTGGAAGGGGTTCAGGTCTGGTTACCTATGATTTACTGGGGGGAGGGTGGAAGGGGTTCAGGTCTGATTACCTATGAATTTCTGGGGGGAGGGTGGAAGGGGTTCAGGTCTGGTTACCTATGAATTTCTGGGGGGAGGGTGGAAGGGGTTCAGGTCTGGTTACCTATGAATTTCTGGGGGGAGGGTGGAAGGGGTTCAGGTCTGGTTACCTATGGATTTCTGGGGGGAGGGTGGAAGGGGTTCAGGTCTGGTTACCTATGATTTACTGGGGGGAGGGTGGAAGGGGTTCAGGTCTGGTTACCTATGGATTACTGGGGGGAAGGGTAGAGGTCTGGCTACCTATGAATCACTGGGGGGGGGGGGGGAGAGGGGAGAGGTCTGGGTACCTATGAATTACTGGGGGGAAAGGGGAGAGGTATGGCTACCTATGAATTACTGGGGGGAGAGGGGAGAGGTCTGGGTACCTATGAATTACTGGGGGGAAAGGGGAGAGGTCTGGCTACCTATGAATTACTGGGGGGAGAGGGGAGAGGTCTGGCTACCTATGAATTACTGGGGGGAGAGGGGAGAGGTCTGGGTACCTATGAATTACTGGGGGGAGAGGGGAGAGGTCTGGGTACCTATGAATTACTGGGGGGAGAGGGTAGAGGTCTGGCTACCTATGAATCACTGGGGGGGGGGGGGGGAGAGGGGAAAGGTCTGGCTACCTATGAATTACTGGGGGGAAAGGGGAGAGCTCTGGGTACCTATGAATTACTGGGGGGAAAGGGGAGAGGTCTGGCTACCTACGAATTACTGGGGGGAGAGGGGAGAGGTCTGGGTACCTATGAATTACTTGGGAGGGTGGGGGATTAGGTCTGGCTACCTATATTTAACTGGATGGAGAGGTCTGGCTACCTCTATTTATATGTGTATCAGATATACATGCATGGAGATTTATTATCAGATGCATATATATATATATATATATATATATATATATATTTTATTTATACATATACTGTATACACATATGTCCCCAAAATCCACCAGCTGTGATCACTTGAAGCCGTATTCATGTGCTTGTCGGTTGCTTACTTGAACCACCAGCAGAAAAAAACGCAAACCTGCTCCAAAATATTCACTGAAACCTCCAGCAACATATTTCAGCCCTCCTGAAACTCCTAGCGGCTTTCTGCCATCCTCCTTGCATGGAAGCCGGCGTGTTACCTGACCTGCCTATAGTCGAGTGATACGCCAGCTGCCGTGAACAGAGTACGTCGGAAAGCCAATAGGAGCATGCTAGGAGCTTCAGGAAGGCTACAAAACGCCGCTGGAGGCTCGGTAAGTATTTTGTAATGCCTGCAAACCAGGCCCAAATTCTTCTCCCCCACCCTAAAGAAAGAACCCCTGAAAGGGACACTGAGCAGGGGCACAGGGTATGTTTTTAAAGGGACTCCAAGATCAAATTAAACGCAAAATGTGAACTTACCCGGGCTTTGCTGTAGCCCAGTGTTGGTCTGTAGTTGGCCGGCGGATCCTGGCGACACTCGGGCCGAGTGTCGGGCTCCTTCTTCCGCATACATCACGCGTAACGTCATTACGCCGGCCGCCTCGCGTCATCACGGTGGCCGGCGTGACAGTACGGCGCATGCTTGATTAAAACACGCATGCGCCGTACTGTGACGCCGGACGCCGTAATGATGTTACGCATGATGTATGCGGAAGAAGGAGCCCGACAATCGGCCCGAGTGTCGCCAGGATCCGCCGGCCAACCATTTCTGAAGAGGCATTGGGAGAAGACCCGGAGGTACGTCGTGGGAACTACAGACCAGCACTGGGCTACAGCAAAGCCCGGGTAAGTTCACATTTTGCGTTTAATTTGATCTTGGAGTCCCTTTAAGTATACCCAAGTGTATATGAAGTGTATACACTTCCTCTCTTAATCCCTCTCCATCCCGGTATGCCCACTCTCAATGCTATTGAAAACATGGCTCCTACAGAAAGTAGAGCTGAAACATGAAAAATGATGTCTGTGGGTCCTTACAGCGCATGCGCAGTCTCTGTCTCCTCGAATTATTTTCCGACTCTCTGCATCGCATCATAGTTCCGTGCACTATGACGCGTGCCACAGAGAGGAGGGGAGGAAGAAAGTAGAGTAGCCTGAACCTGCATGCGCTGTAAAAGAGAACTAAAAAGCAATGAATAATTGCTACATATACTCTTTACACTTTAAATGTCTATTTTGCACACTGGTGCTTTGTGTTGGACACAGAAGAAGATCTCCAAAATTAAGGGATTGCATCACACAAGCAATGTGACACATACAACTAAGTATTCTGCATAAATATATGTTTTTGAAATGCATTGTATTAACAATGTCATTGCATTTCGTTTGCGATTATTTAGTCCAACACAATGTGTCAGTGTCAGAGATCGTACAACAAAAGAGAAGAAACTTATCCTTTTTTAAGAAAAAAATTTATTTTTTTGTGAAAAGTTTTTCTTTTCTTTTTTTTTCTTAAAGGGGAACTTCAGCCTAAACAAATATACTGTCATTAAGTTACATTAGTTATGTTAATTATAATAGATAGGTAATATAATCTCTTACCCACCCTGTTTTAAAAGAACAGTCAAATGTTTGTGATTCATGGGGACAGCCATCTTTGTCATGGGGGCAGCCATCTTTTTGGTTGAAAGGAGGTGACAGGGAGCAGGAGACACAGTTCCAACTGTCCTGTGTCCTGATCACCCCTCCCAGCTGCACACCCTAGGCTTCAAATGTCAAATTCAAAATGTTAAAAAAAATAAAAAAATGCAACAAAACAGCAGAACGAGAACAACAACATCAGAAATCCCATCATGCTTTGCCCGGATTCAGGGGAAAAATGCCCGGGCAGTTTTCTTCTGTACAGCTAAAAATGAGGCTTGTATAAGAGAAACAAAGTTCTGATGCTGTGAAACTGTTAAAGAAACACCAGGCCTTTTAAGTGCTGCTGAGTCGATTTTTTTTCCTGTCTGTGAACCTTGCTGCATTGTGGAAAATAGCTGTTTACAGCTGTTTCCAACTGCCAAAAAACCATGCAGCAGCTACATCACCTGCCAGCAGTAAAAATGTTCAACAAAAATAAACAAAAAAAACAACAACAAAAAAACCCCTCAGTCCACCCTACCCCCTGTCCCCTTCAATTGGCGGACCTCCTCCTCCACATTCGCCATATGCTGGCGCATCTCCAGCATCTGGCTTTTAAGTAAGCGGATTTCCCGCTCATGCCTCCTCTTGGTCTTCGTCAGCCTCCTCACCTGGCCCCTCAGCCTCGTATATGTTGATAGAGGAACTGTAGAAAAAAATGTGCAAAATAGGTAAACCCAGCAATCCATCAACTTGTACATATTTCAATCTCATTGATCATCCCTAAAATTAAGAACCTGTAATGTAATACATATAACATAGCATTTACTTGCTTTTCCATAGTATGCAATGTTAATCATACAGCAAGAGAATTTTACCATAAAGCGGTGTCCTGGCTTGACTAAGATAAGCCCTCTGGCTATGATGGCTGGGGCCAGGTGAGGAGGCCCTTGACGAAGAAGGAGGCCTGGGTGCAGAGGATCCCCGGGGCCGGGCAGTGCGGGCACCACTTGCAGCTGTAGTAAGGAGTAATGAATAATACAATTTAATCAAAATATATGATAAAATGGATACAAAGTAATAACTTTATTGTTTGAACTACAATTACTTTTATTTCTATTTTCAAGTGAACTTTGATAAGGACCTTACTCTAAACACAGAACAAAAAATCATATTCTTATTCCTTTAATGTATTTATTATACATGAAAGAATATGACTCTTCAATACAGTAAAATAAAACTAGGATAGGCTTTAAAGTGATCCTTTGCGGCTATTGCGGCCTCCGGGACGTAATAGTAGCATAGGGGGCGATATTTTTGCTGGGAACACGAAGAATCACTCGCGTTCCCAATGCCTGTCGGTTCCTGACAGCGAAACCGGAAGTGGTCGCCGTGGGGTCCAGGAGGATCTGAGCGAGGCGGCGAGGGCACCGATCGACTGCAGGGGGCTCAGGGAAGCCACAGTTGAGTCAAAATCTTTTTTTTTTTTTTTACAGGCTTAAGGATCACTTTAAAGAGAGCACTTGGAACGCAGACTGGGGCAATGGTTCATCTTGTAGTAGGAATACGACCCTGGGCACACAGTCAAGATATCAATGGTGTGGCTCCGAGACAACTCTGTGTATGTCCTTGAGTGGCCCAGCAAGAGCTTAGGCTTCAATACGATTGAATAGCTCTGGAGAGATCTTTAAAAAAAATTGCTGTGCAACAAAGCCGGACCATCCACAAGGCAAACCTAGCCACTTGCCTAGGGCCTGGAGAGGATATAGGGTCCAGATGGACGACAGCACCTATCAAATTTTTCTAAAAAAAAAAAGTTAATTGATCATCAGTGGTTATCAAAAACCAATGTTAAGCCTAGGGGCCCATTTTTTTTTAATAACTTTATTTGCATGAATGCAGTATAATCAGTACATATTGCACAAATATCATCACTATGCCCACACAGGAGCACAAAATAATATGTTTTAACCCATTTTGGAATAAGCCCCTAACAAAACAAAATTTGGGAAAAGTGCTGCACTGTGAATACCTTACGGATATATACTTTAACTGTACATACTGCACAACTCTATAGTATTCAGCCCATGGAATTATTTTTTAGGATAAATACATACAGCATATAAAACCCAAAATAGACATACATAAACTAATAGTTTGCTGACTTACATCCAATTTGAGCAACCACCCGCCTGAGCAGGTACTGGTCCCTCCTCTTTAGGTCGCTCCAGAGCATTTGGACCTGCTTGGTGGTGAGGTCCCGCCGGTACTCGGCCCTCAGGATCCCCTGCACCCTTCTCACCACGTCCCGTTTCTCCCTCGCAGTGGTGAGGTCATAACGGCCTCTTGAAAATTCCTGGAAAAGAAATATTACAGTATTAATGACCACTGTATTATACCTTCATTAATTAAGAATCTTCTTACTTACAGCATAATGTAAAAGATTATAATATTATTCATAATGACAGTTTTCAAAAATTGTGGGAAGCAACCAACTATGACTTCGGGCAGATACTAGGGATCAACGATGACTAGTGCCACCTATAACTGCTGACATTGCTAGCCATAATAACTACATCATTTCATTTCATGTGTAATTGGACTGACAGAGAAGATCCTGTGACAGCAAGCATCAAATATATAATTGAATGGATTCCATGAACTGGCCGCGGCGTCCATAGAGTTTGTGCCAGTTCATAGCCATGGGCGTCCGCACAAAATTTTCCAGGGGGGGGGGGTGCAAAAAGGTAGGGAAGAAGTGGTGCGCCGCAAATTTTAGAGAAGATGTGTGCGCTGAAAAACCTGAGGGTTATGTTGTGCGGCGCACGTACGCGCCGCCCCCCAAAATGGGTGCGGCCATGGACCAGAATGTGGGTGTGGCCATGGGTGGCGACAAATTTTCGTTTACTTAGCAATGTGGGACATTAGATTAGGACAGTGGTGGCGAAACTTTTGGAGGCCGAGTGCCCAAACTGCAACCCAAAAGTCAATTTATCTATCGCAAAGTGGCAACAGCAATTTAAAACTTCATACAAACGTTTTAACTCATACATGAACATTATTGAAAATCCAAGTTGCAAATAAACTGTGAAGATAAACAATTTCTTTCATCCTACTCCTGAAAAATGTATTCGTTTTTTAGAACCTCACAGTTTTATTTTCCGTTTTAAAAAGCAAAAATGTAGGTTTAATGCTATTGTCTCATAGGATAATGATTCAGCTTTTCCCAGAGGCCCCCAACAAGACAAATGTAGCAATCATGAGGCCCCCAAGAAATCATCAGGCTCCCAACAAGACACATTCAGCAATCTTGAGACCCCCAACAAGACAAATTCAGCAATCATGATGCCCCCAACAAGACAAATTCAGCAATCATGAGGCCCCCAACAAATCATGAGGCCCCCAACAAGACATTCAGCAATCTTGAGGCCCCAAAAAAATCGTGAGGCCTTCAACAAGACGAATTCAGCAATCATGAGGCCCCCAACAAGACAAATTCAGCAGTCATGAGGCACATAAATAGACAGGATTTCACATAAATAGGCAGAATGCCCCCTTAATATGGTAGACACCTCTCACCTGGATTCTCAATTCTCCTCTACTGGCTGTTGTGCCTGGCAATACTGTTTTTGGTTGGATTGGGGATGACGTGCGGGCTGAAAGGCCTTGCGTGATGCTTGCCTGAAATGTGGCCCAAATTGCGATTTTTTTTCCCTGCTAAAATGTGGCCCACATTGAGTTTGTTTTCTGCTAAAATATGGCCCAAATTGCGTTTACTTTCTGCTGAAATGTGGCCCAAATTGCGTTTATTTTCTGCTGAAATGCAGCCCAAAGTGCGTTCATTTTCTGCTGAAATGTGGCCCAAAGTGCGTTTGTTTTCTGCTAAAATGTGGCCTAAATTGCGTTTGTTTTCTGCTAAAATTTGGCCTAAATTGCGTTTGTTTTCTGCTAAAATGTCTATATTTGCTGCTTTGGGGTTACGGTTACGCTCCGCCCATACAATGTCATGACCACACCCATTTTTGTCGGGGCGCAAAAAATGGGCGTGGTCATGACATTGTATGGGCGGAGCGTAACCGTAACCCCAAAGCAGCAAATATAGACATTTTAGCAAAAAACAAACGCAATTTAGGCCAAATTTTAGCAGAAAACAAACGCAATTTAGGCCACATTTTAGCAGAAAACAAACGGGCCTGGGGGGCGTGTACGGCGCGCATAGTGCGCCCCGCACTATGCGCTCCGCACACGCCCCCCAGGCCCGTTTTCCGGCGCGCTGCGACCCCCTCCCCAGCCGTCCACAGCCCACCCCCCACCTTCACTTATCCCAGGTTGGAACCAGAAAAAACAGGTCACTGTAGTGAATATGTCTCACTCTACTATTAACAGTACTGCTACAAATGCAAAGTTACAGAGATAAACTAAAAACAATTCTCTACTACAACACCTATGATATCCTTTTACATGATGGGACATATAAAGATTTGAGAAATGCAGTCAGAAACAGTAGCCAAAAACTATACATTCTGTTAATAGATTGCTTACCTCAATTAGCATGACTTTCATCCTGAGGGGGATTTTGGGAGGCATCTTGATGGCAGACTGGCAGTGCTGTGTGTGTGATGCGTGTGATGCGTCCTCTCCACGCGTTTGCCGGTGCCTGCTCTGGCCAACTTCCTGTCTCTACGCATCAGCCAATCAAAACTTCCGCTTTGTGACGTACGCGTGTACGTACGCGTACGGAGGCAAAGTACGCATGCGCACGCGCATGGGTTGCATTGCGGATACGGAAGATTGTACGTCAGCCGACTACACCATACGCATCGGTGGCAATCGGGTGCGCACATGCGCAGTACACGCACGGTTAACGCGTAAAGAAAATCCGCATGCGAGCATGATGTTACGCATACGGTTACGATAGCTACGCGGAGATGCGAAGTCAGATGCCATAATTACGTTATCCTTACGCGTAACTTCGTAAGTTTACGCGTAATTACAGTGAAGAACCGTAGATAATTTCCTTCGTCGTGACCGTAATGGCGTAATGCGTAATGGCGTAAAATTACGCGGAATGATCCGTAAGCGTAGATTTTTCCATTACGACCAGCACTGTGCTACTCTGATAAGACATGTTATCTCTGATAAGGTGTGTTATCTCTGTTAAGGCGTGTTAACTCGGATAAGGCTTGTTATCTCTGATAAGGCGTGTTAACTTGGATAAGGCATGCTATTTGTCTTAGTGAATAAAGCCCTTTGTCTTCAAATTGCACTGACTTACATCGATCTTAAGCTCAACACACTATACAATCATGGTTGTACAGATTTACCAAATCTGTGTAGTATAAGGGCCAACAGATTGAAAATACCTTGAATGATTGATTGGATAAGCTTACTTAATACATGAAAGTGGTAAGATTGAGCAACCAAGATTGTATGGTGTGTGTTGAGCCTTAGACTAGTAACGATATGAACATTTGCTTCTCTTGAACTATATTATTATTGATTTATAAAGCACCAACATAATCTGTGGCGCTGTACAAAGTTAGAAACAAACATGGGGTACCTAATAATACCGACAAAGATATTATACAAAATACAGAGTTGGTATAAAATACAGAATTGATAATTACAGTGATAAAATGAATAAATTTTAACAAAATCCAAAACCCCAAAGGGTGAGAGAGCCCTGCCCTTGTGAGCTTACAATCTAAAGGAATGGGGGGGGGGGGGGGCAAGAGGTGGGGTAGTATGCAATATTCATACCTAGAGGCAGTGTGTTTTAAGTTATCTGGTAAGAAGTACAACTTGGCTAGAGGTCAACAGGTGAATTGGCCTAAGGTAGAGCGTATGCTTGATGGAAAAAGTGAGTTCTGAGGGCATGTTTAAAGATATCAAAGGTTGGAGAGTGATGAATATGTTGTGGGAGGGTATTTCAGTGGAAGGGTGAAGCACATGCGAAATTTTGTAAGCGTGAATGTGAAGAGGTGATCCTAGAAGGTCATGTGCAGATCTGAGATTGCGATTGGGTTTGTATCTGGAAATTAGTGAGGATATCTACCGGGAAGAGAGATTGTGGAGAGCTTTGTAGGTTAGGGTTAGGAGTTTGAACTGGATTCTCTAGTTAATTGGTAGTCAATGAAGAGCTTGACCGAGAGGGGCAGCAGAGGAAGAGCGAGAAGAAACATGAATGAACTGATTTATATGGTGTTAATATACCCATTGTGCCTTATTCAATGCACTCCGTTTGCATATTTATTCGTTGGTGGTTTGTAAGTTCTGTGGGCATCCATCTGTACCATATCCTTCTTCTTGTGGTTGTCCAGTATTGGGTTTATATACAGTGCTGCCCATAATTATTCATACTCCCGGCAAATTTTGACTTAAAGTTATTTTTATTCAACCAGCAAATAATTTTTTGACGGGAAATGAAGTAGGTGTCTCCCAAAAGATAATAAGACGATGTACAAGAGGCATTATTGTGGAAAAAAACAAAACATTTCTCAGCCTTTATTTACATTTGAACAAAAAGTGTCCAGTCCAAAATTATTCATACCCTTCTCAATAATCAATAGAAAAGCCTTTATTGGCTGTTACAGCAATCAAACGTTTCCTATAATTGCAGACCAGCTTTTTGCATGTCTCCACGGGTATTTTTGCCCATTCATCTTTAGCAATGAGCTCCAAATCTTTCAGGTTGGAGGGTCTTCTTGCCAACAGATTCTCAATTGGATTTAAGTCAGGGCGCTGTCTGGGCCACTCCAAAACTTTAAACCCGGTGTAACGATCTGCACAGCTGTCTGCACGGGCAGACAGCTGTTTGTCCATTCCTTAAGTCTGAGAGCTGCAGGTCTCTGGAAAAGAGACCTGTCTTCACTTTGCAAGTTTCAGACCTGCTCTGCTGCTGAGGAATTTGCATACATTTGTCATGCAAATTGCCTAGCTCCCTCCTTTGAAGGCTTGCAGTATAAATACCATGTGCTCCCAGAATCCTTTGCTGGACATGAAGGTTTGTTCCTGCAAACACTCCTAGAGTGTCAGCCTTGCTGTCGTTTGCTAAGATTATCTTAGAGTAATTCCTGGGGACTGCACTAAGCGTCCCTTCTAGTGCAGTCAGGTTGTATTATCTGTTTTGCCTAGTTCTGTCTCTCTGTCTCGATTGCCTTGTCGCCAGCGGCGGTCGACAGGGAATCGTTCTGTGTAGGCCAGAGCTGCGGTTGCTACTGGTAGCCCCATCTGTTTGTCTGTTTGGATCGCATTCGCTCTAGCGGTAGCACCGTTGGTTCCTTCTGAACTCTGTCTGGGTGTGTAGGCCAGAGCTGCGGTTGCTGCTGGCTGCTCCTTCTCTGTCTTGTCATGTACGAACGCTTGCTGTAGGCTCGGTGAGGTAACCGTTTAGCAATCGTTCGTGTTCTCTATTTCGTGTTTGTGTGTCATTGGTTAGTTAGAGTGGCATGCTTATCACTGGGCACCTAATGCGTGGTGATCGTGCTTAAACGCATTCGCTGTTGCAAATGAGTGCGGTGTTCGCGTTTAGTTAGCGTTTGTTATTTTCCTTATTGTTCTTGCTTACTGTGTCTTTGCTACTCTCGTGCTCTGTCCTGCTCAGTCTTGTGTCACTTCTGGCAATCTCCTCTCTTGCGATTGCGTTCCCACTTTGGTTCTGTTGTTGTGTGTTCACCGTCGCTGGGTGGCGACTAGATTGGTGGACACACATTTATTCTGTGCTGTGCTCTTTCTCTTTAAGGGCTATGCAGCCCTACATTGCTTCCACTCGTGCAATTCCCATCTGGCATCTGTGGCAGTACAGAGGCTGTACTCCACAGCTCCATCTGCCGGTGGGAATGTCCCTCTACAGGTGCATAGACCGTAGCTGGGTTATATATATTACACGCTTGTGGAGGATTTCCGTAGTGTCGGCGCGCGTCCTGTGTGCTGACCACGGAAATAATTACACAATCGTTACACCCGGGTTCACATTGTATCTGATCCAAAACTGTATCCATCAGAAACGGATCTGTTTTCCATTCCGTCTGATCCATTGACACACGTTTTACCTACGTTTTACAACCATTTTACATACATGTCGTTCAGCTATAGTATGTTACGCTATAATATTCTGCTTTAATAATAAGTAAAGGAAATCAATGATCTTTTTGTACAAATTTTACATAATCATTATTTCGCATTGTAATTTGCACATTACGATGCAAAATCGTAATGTGAAATTTCATGGAAAATCATAATTCATTTAGTATAAAAACTTAATCAGGAACTGTAATTTTGCAATTTTGCACAATTTTCACGAAAAGGGTATCTAAAGTGAAAATAAACTTCTGATATAATGAATTGTATGTGTAGTATAGCTAAAAAATAGAACATTAGTTGCACAGCTAAGAGTCTAATATTGTTTCCAGTACAGCAAGAGTTAAAAAACTTCAAGTTGTTATCTATGTAAAAGAGCTTCTCTGAGCTATTCCACCCAACTTGGGTTGGAGACAGCCCTTATTTCTGAAGCAATACTGCGCATCAAAGAAACAGTGAGACACAGTTTCAGATAAGGTATTACTGCAAGGGAGTTCAAAGGGTAATTAGCTTGCTCTGTTTCATAGTTTAAAATACAGTGTGTGGTTTGTAATTGCAAATATGACAGAATGATGCAATGTTTTAATTTAGGGGGAAGCCAATTAAGGTATGTTTTTTTGATTGTGGGTGGAAACTGGAGTGCCCGAAGGAAACCCACACAGACACGGAGAGAACACACAAACTCATGCAAATAGGGCCATGGCTGGCACAGAATAGAGAGATAATACTGTGGTTGAGGGTGGGCCTCAGATGTGGTTGCAACCTCTGTACCCCCTATTGCTAGGCCACTGGCTCCCCATTTGCAGGCCCAGACGTTGGTGGCCTTTACAAATTTTCCTTCCTTACCCATAGACATAGACGAACCTTCATGTGAGTTTAGTGTTCATTATAAGATGTACTGTATATTTGACACAAAAGAACTCATCTCACTGGACTGCAACTTTGTGTGGTCTGCTTCTAAGATCTATGGCTAGCTTGTCTTTAAATTGTAAGATAAGTAAAAATATAATTCTTAATTAAAACTGTCAACTGATATTCAGGAAAGGGGGTCCACCTCAGCTCCATGAACTCGTCTTACATTGACTGTTATACAGCTAAATAATCCCTTGTAAAACATATTTAATGATCATCTGCCTCTTGGCCTACAAACAACCTTACCAAACCCCTCCCGTTTTAGGTCACTAGAAGGCAGGAATGGTTTATCCAAGCAAGTTAATTAGAATGTCTATAAAAGAGCGAAAGATAAATAGGTAAAAGAATGTTACAATCAGTTAGAGAAAAAAGACTGAACAGCATTTTAAACTAGAGAGGAGTCCAGGTCAGTAAGGGGGAAGGTTTGGCCACTACGTCCATTTCTGTTTGGGGGAAGGGGGGGGGGATGAATCATAAGTGTGACCTCCCTTGTAGTATATTGTGGCTCAGATCCATCTTAAAATAATTAATAAAACCCAAAAGTGTGGCTAACATTACCGGATATGAAGTGTGTACCCTGGCTTAGGCTCATAGTTCAATGTCAACCTTGGCATATAAAACAGTTCCATAAAAATTGTGTAAGCTTTGTGTTGTTTTTCTTCTTTATTTTTTGCTTTTACAAGCAAGTTTATGACAAGCAGGTGAGCAGTTTTCAGAAGTTGGGTTGTTTAAATTGTTTGCTTTATGGGTGTCAGGAAACATCAAGTTTGTAAAATAGCGCTCAAGAAACACCTGATATTGATAAAGGGAACCTGCTGCAGTGTGCAAAACAGTTCAATCAAAGTACAGACAGACACCTATGATCAAGCCTAATTTAACCTTTATGAAATCAGGAACCCCACCTACCCCACTCGGAACAGTTGGTTCCGGCACACGGCGATTGGCCGTTGAGCGCCGCAACTAGGTGCCCCATAGCAGTAATGTTATACTGCGCAGGGCAAGTAAGGCTAATTCGTTGTTCTGGTGGTCTCTGGACCTCAAATTACATCTTCCTCTGAGTTGAGACGACTCGGAGGGGGAGTCATATATTATGCCACCGGGGACTTGAGCAGCAGCAGGGTGAGCCCTTATTCGGCTCAGTACACTGTCCAGGATAAATGGGGCATAATCACTACGCAGAAGATGCTGACGCCATATAAGTCAGACTCTTCAGAAATCAAAAAAATGGATATCCGCAGTATCGGGAATCGGCATTGTCTTAAATTGAAATTTTGGCGTAATCGGAAATCAGCATTTCTGACCAACCCTATTGTGTGGGCAGTCGATTTTCTTTTGTTTTTACAAATGTTAGAGACTTGCTTTATTCAGCAGTAATGCATAAATATTTTTGGCTTGGATTTTCAAAACTATAAAACACTAATATTTTATTTTTTTAACAAATCCTGTAAAAAAAAAAAATGTTTTAGGCTAGAGGTTCGCAGTAGGACGTTGCGTTGTGATGTGGTGTTAAAGTCGCAACGCAACAAAAAAAAGTAGTATGCACATTAACACTGCGTTACTGCCGCATTAAGTGGGCACAGTAAAGCATACAGGCAATGAAAAGTATGCTTCCCTGTACCTGGTAATGTATGCATTTAGGCTGCGTTCACAGTGCGACGTTACAGCCTCACGTTATACAAAGTAATAACGCAGGCTAACGCACAGCAGCACAAAGTACGTGTTACATTCACAGTGCTCACGTTGCGTTGTGTGTAACGTGTAGCAATATGTAGAAAGTGCTGCATGCTGTGCGTTGTCTGCGTTAGTAGCTACTGTTTGCACATGCTCAGTAATGTTTTAGTTTTTTTAAAAGATGTGCCGCATGCGCCGTTTCCATTCGATCACTATGCGTCAAAAAGTACACATCAAGAGACGCATAACGCAGTTCAATATAACGTCCAACTTCAAAGCTAACATGCGTTGTGTTAGGGGCACGTTATGCGACCTTAACGTCGCATCAAGCGCAACGTCTTAGTGTGAAAGAGCCCTAAGGCGTAAGGCACTGCAGCAGTGCGTTGCCATAACACAACACGTTACAATGTAACGCTAACGTCACGATGTCGCATAGACTTCTCATTGCAGTGCGGTAAGCTGCATTATGTGATAATGCAACACTGCAACGTCCCACTGTGAACCTAACCTTAAAGAGACACTGAAGTGAAAAACAATGATGATATAATTAATTGATTGTGTAGTATGGATAATTACTAGAGCATTAGTAGCAAAGAAATTATTCTCATATTTTTATTTTCAGTTATATAGTGTTTTTTATAACATTGCATCATTCTTTAATATTTGCAGTTTACACACTACTCAGCATTCTAAATGATTTTACAGAGCAGGCCAGTGAACCTTTGAGCTGTCCTCTGTAGAGAAAAAGAAAATACAGTGACTGACAGTTGAGATAACAAGCTTCAGAAGACAGAGCTTTGAAAGTCTTGGAGCTCAATGGCTCTTTTGCATAGATAACTGGAGTTTCTTAACTCTTCCTGTACTGGAAACAATGTTAGACTTATGTCTCTGCTCCTAATGTTTTATTTCTTAGCTGTACTACACAAACAAATCATTATATAATTTTTTTTTCACTTCATTCGTCTCTTTAAACACTTCTTTGGTACTAAGTAACCACAACAAATAAATGAAAACGCACTTACATAAATTAAAAAATACTGCGGATTCCCTCTAAAAATAAGATCAATGTTTACAGACGTGGACAATGTGTTGATTCAACATTTTAGTGTTTCTCTTTATGCTGATAGCTCTTTATGAATTTATAATCTCCCGCTTTAATCAGTTGTGAAACCTGAAAACAATTGGCCGGAAACATAAAATTATAAAGGTTGCAATGAGCTATTTTTCATTGTGTATAGAACAAGGTCTTAAGTAAATGTATATTGGCAGAGCTGAGAATAGGCCCCTGTCCTGTACAAATCTAGCCTTATCTGGGTATTTTTACTGCCCAGTTAACAGAACTCAACTAATTTATGTGTGTTTTATATGTACACAGTGTGAAAGCACTAAGCTGGAAATGGATTAATATGAAGTTATCTTAGGTAAAAGGAAAGAGGATGAAAGTTCATTGTAGACTCTAACCCTGCCAGGAACTATTAAAGGGTTTTTAAAAGTTAAAAATGAACCCCTGGACTAAAAAATCTACTCAGCAGAACTGAAAAGGCTTGGTGTCTCTTTAACAGCGTCAAAGCATCAGAACTTTGTTTTTCTTACTAAAGTATAATTTTTAGCTGCATTTTTAGCTAAGCTCCACCCATCAAAGAAAACTGCCCGGGCGTTTTTCCCCTGATGCTGTGCAAAGCATGATGGGATTTCCTATGTTGTTGTTCACGTTGCTTAGGAACTGGGAGGGGTGATCAGCACACAGGACAGTTGGAACTGTGTCTCATGCTCCCTGTCACCTCCTTTCACCCAAAAAGATGGCTGCCCTCATGAAATCAAACATTTGCCTGTTTTTTTAAAACAGGGTGGGTAAGAGATTATATTACCTATCTATTTTAATTAACATAACTAATGTAACTTAATGACAGTATGTTTGTTTAGGCTGGAGTTCTTCTTTAAGTCATAATAAGATTTGTTCATTCAAAAGTGATTTTTTTGTTATTGGTGGACTCAGAGGCTTCTAATAAAGTATCTAGTTGAAGCGGTTCTGAACTCAGAACTTCCTCTTTGCTTTAAAAGATAAGAAACAGCATAATAACCTTTAAAGTACACCTGAAGTGAGAGGTATATAGAGGCTGCCATATTTATTTCCTGATAAAAAATACCAGTTGCCTGGTGTTCTGCTGATCTATTTGGCTGCAGTACTGTCTGAATCACACCAGAAACAAGCATGCAGCTAATCTTGTCAAATCTGACAATAATGTCAGAAACGCCTGAGCTGCTGCTTGCTTGTGCAGGGGTTATGCCTAAAAGTATTAGGGACAGAGGATCAGCAGGACAGCCAGGCAACTGGTATTGCTTAAAATTAAAAAAAAAGGCAGCCTCCATACCCCTCTCACTTCAGTTGACCTTTAATGAAAAACATGTCTGTGTGATCTGCCATGGCCGAGGATATTCCTAAACTGACACAGCTGAGAGATCAAATTATACTGGTGATTAGTCACAGATGAGGGGGAATTAGACAGGCTAAACTCTCTAAATACATACAGGGTGCATGTCTCTATGTTTTCCTTCTGACCTGTGCAAAAGTTTAGCACCACTTTAACCCTTTGTGGACCGGCTGCATAACCCCTCTTAAGGACCAGGCATTTGGGGGGACGCATTTTGGGGGGTCAGACAGCTGGATTCCTAGTATGGCTAGCTAGGCATGGTGTCCCCGGTGTGGCCAGGTGTCCCCCATATTGCCAGCAGCCTTTACTCATCTCCCAGGCTCCAGTGATGAGCAACCCTAGCCCCCTCCGCTCTGGCCGGCATCCCCGCTCGCACTGCCATTAAGTTCCGAGTCGTGGCTTGATGACATCATCAAGCCGGGACCTGACAGAGCGAGCGGGGATGCCGGCCAGAGGGGAGGGGAACCACGATCCCTGGGGTAACATCAGGAAGATGAATCCCCATCCTTTTCTTCCCCTCAGACGGCCGCTGCCAACAGTGATCACTACTATCCGCTGGTGATCGTAGTGATCACATGATCAGGAAGCCAATCGTGATGGCTCCTGATCACTGAGGGGAGATGTCAGCTGTCATTTGACAGCTTAATCCCCCCTCTCGGGTGCGCACAGGCTTATGGTGGCGACAAATGATCCAATCTTTTTCATCCAATCTTACCATTTCTATGTAATATAAGGGAACTGCCTAAATAATCCATTCAATATATTCCTTCAATTTACCCTTATACTACATAGATTTGGTAAAATTGGATAAAAAAGGTTGGATCATTAGTGGCCACCCTTAGACAGCCACAAGTGCGGCGTAGGATTTACTACACGTAGTCCGCAAATGGTTAACAAGCAATGAACCAGAACTACAAGAATTTTGTAAGGAACTTGAAAAAGGTGCTTTCTTAGCAAAAAGGTATTTGTAATTTTATATATAATTTTTATTGGTTTGAGAAATCATCATTATTATTTAGTATTGATATAGCACTGACATCCTCTGCATCGCTTAACAGAATATATATCATCTTGTCACTGACTGTCCCTCAGAGAGTCTCGCTCAATCTAATTCCTACCATAGTCCAGAGCGGTAGCTACGTTTTTCGGTGTCCGGGGACAAATACATTTTTTGTGCCTCCTGGGGACTCCTGCGGCGCACATGAAGCCTATTACGGGTGGGTACATTTTGTTGCCAAAACTTGTAGCAATAAGTGGGCGCTGAACTAACTCAATAATGAAACTGTGGGGCCAAATCACATATGTGGAGCATTGGATCCTGGGCAAAAAAAAAAAAAAAGTGCACTGAAAGTAAGTATCCATGACCATGATGAGGAGAGGAGGGCTGGAGGGAGGTGGGGAGTGGGCACTGGGCAGACAACAGGATAGAGCAGGGGCAGGATAGAGCAGGGAGAAGATCTGCTTCCTCCTTATTGTTTCAAAGGTGCTGCAGGGACCAGAAGACTTTGGGGGGGGGGGGGGGGGCAGTCCGATGCAGTGCTCCCCAGATACTGCGCCCGGGGACAGGTGTTCCCCCTTGCCCCCCCCCCTCCCCCTTAGCTATGCTTCTGCCATAGTCATATGTCCATTGTGGGCAGCACGGTGGCGTAGTGGTTAGCTCTCTCGCCTTGCAGTGCTGGGTCCCTGGTTCGAATCCCAGCCAGGGCACTATCTGCAAAGAGTTTGTATGTTCTCTCCGTGTCTGCGTGGGTTTCCTCCGGGCACTCCGGTTTCCTCCCACATTCCAAAAACATACGGATAAGTTAATTGGCTCCCCCTAAAATTGGCCCTAGACTACAGTACTTACACTACATAATATAGACATATGACAATGGTAGGGATTAGATTGTGAGCTCCTTTGAGGGACAGTTAGTGACAAGATATATATATATACATTGTACAGCGCTGCGTAATATGCTGGCGCTATATAAATACTAAATAATAATAATAATTGTAGTCTAGGGCCAAACTAATTCAATTTTTTTATGTATTTTTTGGGGGATGTGGGAGGAAACCGAAGTAGACACAGATCTGATAGAATTTCCCATTTTTTACTATGAAAGTAGTTTGGGAGTGGTGGATTTTTCCTATCAATTTTTATGAAGATTGAATGTCATAGGATTGATTGTAAATTTTTTGATTTATAGACTCAAGCTATTTAAAAACAAACAAACAATTTTTTTTCCCAATATTGGAGAAAAAATGAACACGTGTATGATACATTGGTCATATTTTTTAAATGTTACAATCAGTCAGAAAAATTGATTGTAATTCTTGAATTTAAACCAAGTATAAAAAAGTGTATGTTTTATAGCTACCTTGAGGCTGCTTTAACATTAGGATGTTAGAGCAGCCTGTAACGCAGCCCAACTCACAGTAATGAAAAATCAATGGGCTGTTCACAATGCCCACGTTGCGTTTGAGTATAACGCTGCACGTTAAATGAAAGTGCAGCATGCTGTGCGTTATACTCGTATTTAGCTGCGTTAGAATGTTTGCACATGCTCAGTAATGTTTTTTTTTTTTTTAAATGTGCCGCATGCGCCGTTTTCGTTCTATCACTATGCGTCAAAAAGTAAGCATCAAGAGACGCATCAAGAGACGCATAACGCAGTCCAATATAACGTCCAACTTCAACACTAACATGCGCTGGGTTAGGGGCACGTTATGCGACCTTAACGTCGCATCAAACGCAACGTCTTTGTGTGAAAGAGCCCTTAGAGTTTGATTAGTTGGGAATAGTTGTGGAAACTCAGTAATCCAATCAAGTTGATGTCATATAGGGGATAATAAATAGTGAATTAGGTACTTTAAAGCGGAATATAACCCTGCATTTCAACTTTGCTCTAAAACATTATTTACAGCATATTATATGCAAAAAGCATTTTTTTTTTTTTACTAGACCAGCATTGGAAGGGTTAAACACAGAGGTTTAAAGTTCCGTGGAGAGATATGCAGAAGTTCAGATTGTTACATTCTATTTAGTTATATGTATCTATTGAGAACTGTTACACACTCTTTGGCTGTCCTCCAGCTCCTTCTCAGTCAGAGAGAGTGAGTCACATTCAACACTTAGATACATTTATGTAAACAAAATGTATCTATATCAGCTTCGGATGCGTCTGCAGAAATCTCCAGGAACTTTAAAGCCCTGTGTAACTGTAACGATTGTGGAACTTTTTCCGTGATCAGCGCACAACGCGTGCGCTGACACGGCGGAAATCCTCCACAAGCGTATATTTGCAGGCACCCAGCAAAAGGTGCTACGCACCTGTAGAGGGAAATTCCTGTCGGCAGATGGCGCTGGGAAGTGCAGAGGAACCAATCCTTTGTACCTCCACAAGTGCCAGACAGGAATTGTATGAAGCGCAGAACGCAATCGCAAGAGAGGCGATTGCGAATGAGATTGAGCAGAGGGACAGGTTGTATGTGTGTGCGCCAATCCAGTCGCCACCCCGCGACCGCGCACACACACAACAGCAGATACGAAATAGGAACGCGATCGCGAGAGGTGCGATCGCCAGACGTGACACAAGGCAGATCAGAATAGAATACGAGGGTAGCAAAGGCACAGCAAATAATACAATAAGGAGATACGGAAAACAACAAACGCTAGCTAACCGCGAACACCGCACTCATTCGCAACAGTGCACGCGGTTATGCGCGATCTCCACGTGATAAGCACAATAGAGACAAGCACGCCTAACTAACCATTAACAGACAAACATGAAACAGAGGACGCAAGCGCTTGCTTAACGGTTACCTCACCGTGCCTCTAGCAAGCGTAGCGGACAAGACAGACACACGAAAACAGGGACAAACGAGAGATAGGATCCACAGCACTAGCGAAAAGTGGCTAGCGTGATCCAGGTACAGAGTAGCAGAACAGAAGGATCCCCAGCGCTAGCGAAAAGTGGCTAGCGCGATCCCAGAAGACAGAACAGAAGGATCCCCAGCGCTAGCGAAAAGTAGCTAGCGCGATGCCAGGAGACAGAACAGAAGGATCCCCAGCGCTAGCGAAAAGTAGCTGGCGCGATCCCAGGAGACAGAACAGAAGAGATAGCTGGTAGCAACCGCTGCACCAGCTATACTCCAAGAACAGAGATCAGAACCATTTCCTGTCGACCACAGTAGGGACAGGACAATGGCAACAGGCAAGACAAGACAGAACAGGCAATACAGATAATACAACCTGACTGGGCTAGAAGGGGAGCCTAAAGCAACCACCAGGAATTAACTATACTAGATAGCAATGGCTGACACTCCAGCAGTGTCCATCAGGAACAGACCATGGAAAGGAAATGACCAGCAAAGCCTTCTGGGAAACATAAAGCTCTTATAGTGCCAGTCATCAAAGAAGGCAGGTAGGGGATTTGCATAACGAATGTATGCAAATTCCCCAGCAAGAGAACAGACCAGAAACTTGCAATGGAAAGACAGGTCTCTGTTCCAGAGACCTGCAGCCCACAGACTAGAGGAATGGACAAACAGCTGTCTGCCTGTGCAGCCAGCTGAGCGGATCATCACAGTAACCCTTCCAATGCTGGTCTAGTAAAAAAAAAATGCTGGTTGCATATAATATACTGTAAATAATGTTTTAGAGCAAAGCTGAAATGCATGGTTATATTCCGCTTTAAAGAGAATCTGAGACTGGTTTTTTTTTGGGAAAAATAAAAATAAATTAATACCGGATTGCGGGGCGGGCATAGCCGGATCAGGTAGTATACTTTACCGCTGCTCCCTGATGCTCCTGTGTCCTGCAATGGCCAAGTTTGGAGGTTGGGTGGAGGTGGAGGAGAGGCAGAGCTGTGCATTCAGACCAGGGGGAGGGGTTTTCCTAACTGCTGAGGGGGCAAGCTCAATGTCAGTGGACAGTGGGGACAATTTAATTTAAAAAGTTAGTTCCGTTTCAATGTAAAGCCCAAGTATTTGATAAAACGTTATTTTAAAAAAGTTACTAATAAAAAAGTTTTGTAAATCGACACAAAACTTGCAGCTTTAAAAAAATTAAAAAGGAACAAACTCATTAATTTATAGATCCTTATTTCCCGCTCAGAAACCTGACCTTTAGCTGTTTGCTTACTTATCCCCCCTTCCCACATCAGCAGCATGAAACAACACCATATTACATATCTTTTCATATATTATCCCCTTTGTGGCCACACCTCCCTAAAACCTGTGACAGGCCATGAGTCAACAGGGAGGTGTGGCTTAAGTCGTCAGAGCACTGTCCTCCCTACTGACCCATGTGACATAAGGAGGAATTTTTTTGACAATGACTGGGTGTGAGTCCGGCATCCAGGACTTCTCACAAGCATCACCTCTCCTTTGGAAGGCTCTCACAGCCAGTCCACCAGACTCTGGAAAAGAGAAACTGAAACTGAAAAAAAAATATGATAGAATGATTTGAATGTGTAGTACAGCTAAGAAATAACACATTAGGAGCAGAGTCATAAGTCTAATATTGTTTCCAGTACAGGAAGAGTTAAGAAACTCCAGTTATCTATGCAAAAGAGCCATTGAGCTCCACGTCTTTCAAAGTCGCAGAGAGCTCTGTCTTCTGAAGCTTGTTATCTCAACTGTCTGTGACTGTATTTTCTTTTTCTCTGACCTGCTCTGTAAAATCATTTAGAATGCTGAGTGGTGTGTAAACTGCAAATATTAGAGAATGATGCAATGTTATAAAAAACACTATATAAGTGAAAATAAAAATATGAGAATTTTTTTTTTGCTACTATTGAGATAAACACAAGAAGGTTTTGGATCAGCACCCATCCAACGTAGAGAGAAATGTGTGCCCAAGCTTAAGGCGTTCCACACCACTGGAGCCGTCAATTCAGTAAATCCACATGGAGCAGGCACCAGCGATGAAAAAAGTAATCTCTTTATTGATCACATGGATTAAAATCAGCAGTGATATTACAACGACAGACCGCTGTTTTTCGAGCCATAGGGCTCTTTATCAAGTTGTCAAAAAACTGCAATACAAACAATCACCTTCCACCATTCCTTATATACACAAGTAGCACCAATCGGTGGTCAGTGTTTGAATCAACGAATCACAGTACATAAACAGCATGGAGGACCTGATGGGGAACTGTGTAATACACCAAAATGCACACCCCTTCAGTTCAGACCACTCCCATCGAATATGAATTTGGTAAAAAAAAGTACTTAAAATTCTCACCTATTGTAAACAAAAATATTCTCCAGCCTCCCTGACTTCATGTCTGGACATGGGGAGAGCCTCCAGCACGCCGCGCAGTTTGCAAGATAAAAACGCCGTTTTAGCCAGCTCCAGCCAATCAAATTGTGCCAAGTGTCAACCAATGAAAGGCCCCTATGTCTCCAAGCGGCGACCAATCCGCTTCAACATACGCATCAGCCAATCGGCTATGCGTACGTCACAACGCGTCACACGCGGCGGTCAATCCGCATAGACCTGCGGCCAAACCAATAGGCAACGTGTATAAAACGACGCTTGGGCGGCGATGACCAATCCGCATGCACATGCGGACCAGCCAATAAACAATGCGTACATCGAGACAAAACAAAGGAGGCGGCCAATCCACAGTCGTCAGCAGCGCATAAACTGTAAACAATGCGTACTACGTGACGCAACACAAAATTGGCCAATAAGTATAAATGACCATTCATGCGTCCCTGAGGACTGCATAGTAAGCATAAAATAAACCGCCTCCTCAAAATAAAGCAGCCAACAGATTTCGCATTCGCAGCTCAGACAACCATGTATAGTGACCAGATACTCTCCCCACCTCCAGCAAAGTACAAGCCAGGAAGCTAGATCAGAAAAAACTAAGAAAAAAACCATGAAAAACCCATGTTCTCTTACTGTGTTATTAAAAATATGACTCAGACACCACACACCGTCTACTACATCAACTAATAAAAATTCCCTTGTAGTCAATATAGAGACAAACAAGCTACATGGATCCTAACAATTTCAGATGCAAAAGGACAGATCATAGTCTAAGTTTAAACCTCCATTGCCCAGAACACCCAATTTTTTAATCCAGAACGCTTCACGTCTGGATAGCTCTTTATCACGATCCCTCGAGGGACTATGATCTGTCCTTTTGCATCTGAAATTGTTAGGATCCATGTGGCTTGTTTGTCTCTATATTGACTACAAGGGAATTTTTATTAGTTGATGTAGTAGACGATGTGTGGTGTCTGAGTCATATTTTTAATAACACAGTGCCTGTGGTGCCTGCTCCATGTGGATTTACTTTGCTACTATTGTAATTATCCATACTACACAACCAATTAATAATTATATCATAATTTTTTTCGCTTCAGTGTCTCTTTAAATGTACTCTCAACCTATTCAGACTAGCCTATATTTTGCTATAGGTAGCAGTGGAAGCTTACTGCCTCATCTGCTAACTCCTCCCCTAATGTCTCCAACCCAATCCCCTATAGATTGTAAGCTTTTAAGGGCAGGGACCTCCTCCCAGTGTTTCTTATTCTGTTGTTATTTATCATATGAACATGCACCACTTTGGGTGATGTCTTAAACCACATATCTAATATGTATGTTTTTGTATTGCTGAATGTCCTAATTGTATAGAATTTTGAACCTTTCATGTATCTATGTTCCCCACTATTTGTTCTGTACTATGTACAGCGCTACAGAAGATGTTGGCGATATATAAATAAAACAATAACAGCTTTCAGTCACTCATAAACTAAAAATCAAGTAATTTTTATTTAGATTTTTTTTTCTTCTCTGCATGGTTCATTAAAAATGTGTGTTCTATTAAATGCATATTAAAGCTGAGCATGAACTAGGGGCTTTCTGAATACAAAAAAAGCATTTAGAAATACAGCACTGTACAGCAGTGGTGCTCAAATACCCCTTTTCAAAATTCGAGTTAGGTCGAATTCGAATAGTAAATTATTCGAGGTCAGTCGAATATTCGAGTCAAATAATTTTTACTATTCGATTCGACCTCGGAATTCGAGCTCACTATTCGAGTCGGTATTCGAGCTCATTATTCGAGCTGACTATTCGAAATGGCCTTAAATAGCTTCCAACACTTGTTTTGAGGGTGAATGATGCAAGAAACCTCTTTTTTTCCAAGTAACAACAGCAAGTGATTATGTGGGTATGTTCCTTTAAAAAAAAAAAGTTGAAAAGAGAAGTTGTGTCCAGAAATTTGTTCAGTACTGTATATACTTCTTCTTCTTCTTCTTTATCTTCTATATCTTCTTCTTCTTCTTCTTCTATATCTTCTTCTTCTATATCTTCTTCTTCTATATCTTCTTCTATATCTTCTTCTTCTTTTATATTGTCTTCTTCTTCTTCTTCATCTTCTTCATCATCATCTTCTTCTTCTTCATCTTCTTTTTCTTCATCTTCTTCATCTTCTTCATCTTCTTCTTCATCTTCTTCATCTTCTTCTTCATCTTCTTCATCTTCTTCATCTTCTTCTTCTTCATCTTCTTCATCTTCTTCATCTTCATCTTCTTCATCTTCTTCATCTTCTTCTTCTTCTTCATCTTCTTCTTCTTCATCTTCTTCATCTTCTTCTTCATCTTCTTCATCTTCTTCATCTTCTTCTTCATCTTCATCTTCTTCTTCTTCATCTTCTTCTTCTTCTTCATCTTCTTCTTCTTCTTCATCATCTTCTTCGTCTTCATCTTCTTCATCTTCATCTTCTTCATCTTCTTCATCTTCTTCTTCTTCATCATCTTCATCTTCTTCTTCTTCTTCATCTTCTTCTTCTTCATCTTCTTCTTCTTCTTCATCTTCTTCATCTTCATCTTCTTCATCTTCTTCTTCTTCTTCTTCTTCTTCTTCTTCTTCTTCTTCTTCTTCTTCTTCTTCTTCTTCTTCTTCTTCTTCTTCTTCTTCTTCATCTTCTTCTTCTTCAATATCGTCTTCTTCTTCACTTATTTCTCTTTTCAAATTTTTTTTTTTTAAAGAAATGCAGCTATTTTTGAGCGTAACAAATAGCTGGTGGCGCACGCATGTTGGAAGCGCCATTGTATGTGCTCCCTGGCAGTGGAAACACACAGACAGCAGGAGGTAAATTCAGCAGCAGGAGGAGGAGGATGAGTGTGTGGCAGCAGGCAGTCAATGAGGCAGGCAGCGTGACATAATAGCCCTGGTACCTAGCGGTGATACCAGGGCTGTAAATAAACACAGCAGGCAGGAGGTCCCAGACAGCGGTCGTGCAGCCCACATCGTGTCCAATACACAACTGGGACAACACAGTTTTCAACCCGGGCACCTCAGAAAAATTAAACCTTTTTTTTTTTTGGTTTTTTTTGTTTTGTTTTTACAACAAATTACACAGATATAGCTATTTTTTGACGTAATAGCTGGTGGCAGAGTGGCAGCAGAAGGTAAATCTGTGTACCCTAGCAGTGGGAAACACAGACAGACAGACAGCAGCAGCAGCAGGAGGAATGGAGGAGTAATTATGTGTGCAGCTATTGTTTGACGTAATAGCTGGTGGCAGACTGGCAGCAGAAGGTAATTCTGTGTACCCTGGCAGTGGGAAACACAGACAGACAGCAGCAGCAGGAGGAATGGAGGAGTAGTGTGAGTGTGGCAGCAGGCAGGCAGCGTGACATAATAGCCCTGGTACCTAGCGGTGATACCAGGCCGTAAATGAACACAACAGGAGGTCCCAGACAGCGGTCGTGCAGCCCACATCGTGTCCAATACACAACTGGGACAACACAGTTTTCAACCCGGGCACCTCAGAAAAATTAAACCTTTTTTTTTTTGGTTTTTTTGTTTTGTTTTTACAACCAATTACACAGATATAGCTATTTTTTGACGTAATAGCTGGTGGCAGAGTGGCAGCAGAAGGTAAATCTGTGTACCCTGGCAGTGGGAAACACAGACAGACAGCAGCAGCAGCAGGAGGAATGGAGGAGTAATGTGAGCAGCTATTGTTTGACGTAATAGCTGGTGGCAGAGTGACAGCAGAAGCTAATTCTGTGTACCCTGGCAGTGGGAAACACAGACAGACAGACAGCAGCAGCAGCAGCAGGAGGAATGGAGGAGTAATTATGTGTGCAGCTATTGTTTGACGTAATAGCTGGTGGCAGACTGGCAGCAGAAGGTAATTCTGTGTACCCTGGCAGTGGGAAACACAGACAGACAGCAGCAGCAGGAGGAATGGAGGAGTAGTGTGAGTGTGGCAGCAGGCAGGCAGCGTGACATAATAGCCCTGGTACCTAGCGGTGATACCAGGCCGTAAATGAACACAACAGGAGGTCCCAGACAGCGGTCGTGCAGCCCACATCGTGTCCAATACACAACTGGGACAACACAGTTTTCAACCCGGGCACCTCAGAAAAATTAAACCTTTTTTTTTTTTAATGGTTTTTTGGTTTTGTTTGTAAAACAAATTACACAGATATATAGCTATTGTTTGACGTAATAGCTGGTGGCAGAGTGGCAGCAGAAGGTAAATCTGTGTACCCTGGCAGTGGGAAACACAGACAGACAGCAGAAGGGCAGTACACAGCAGCCCACTGTAGGTGTAAAATGTGTGGCTGCAGGCGACGTAATAGTCAAAGTGAACCAGGCTGGCTTAGTGAGCAGGAGCCAGGAGGTGGTAAAGGGTGGTAAGGCACATTAACGATGGTTCTTAGCCAGTTCATGTCCCCCTCTCGCCGACAACAGGGGCCAGGAACTCGCCTTCCACCCACGCCTGGTTCATCTTGAGAAACGTCAGTCTGTCCACAGACTTGTGAGACAGACGTGAGCGTTTCTCGGTGACCACGCCACCAGCTGCACTGAAGCAGCGCTCGGACAGCACGCTGGAAGGGGGGCAGGACAGCACTTCCAGGGCGTACTGCGCCAGCTCGCTCCAGATCTCCAGGCGCTTGACCCAATACTCCATGGGATCAACAGGGGCATCGCTGTCAAGCCCGCTGTAGGACCCCATGTAGTCAGCCACCATGCGGGTCAGGCGCTGGCTGTGACCGGTGGAGGATGCTGCTGCATGCACCTCCTCTCTAGTCACTGCTGCCGGAGCCTCTACAGTCCTGTAGAGCTCATGGCTGAGAGACAGCAGGTCTGTGGGGCGCTTGCTGCTGGATGCAGGCACCTGCTGCTGCCTCTGTGCTGGCTGCTGGACAGTGGGGGTGGAAGGCTGGGGGAAGGCTTCCTCCAAGCGCTCAACAAGGGCCTGCTGCAAGCTCCTTATTTGTTGCACTGGGTCTCCTCCTGCAGGCGGCAGGAACTGGCTCAACTTCCCCTTGAGGCGTGGGTCCAACATCATGCTGATCCAGATGTCCTCCCTCTGCTTCATCTGGATCACCCTGGGGTCTCTGCGCAGGCACGTCAGCATGTGCGCTGCCATTGGGAAGAGGCGGGCCACGTCTGCTGGCACATCGACGGCAGTGCTGCTGTCCTCATCCTCCTCCTCTGCCTCGTCAGCCTCATCCTCTCTCCACCCCCGCACCAACTCAGCTGCACTGTGCTGCTCCCCCTCATCACCAGCAAGGTCAGGGACCTCCACCAAGTCCTCCTCCTCCTCCCCCTCAGAGGTGGACTGTGCAGCTGCTTGCCGCTCCTGCTGGTCCAAGGCTGCCGCTCCCTGTTTCAGCAAAGCATCGAGGGCCCTGTTCAGCAGACAAACCAGGGGCACCCACTCGCAGACCATAGCATGGTCCCTGCTCACCATGTTAGTGGCCTGCAGAAAGGGAGCCAGCACTAAGCACACCTGCTGCATGTGCCTCCAGTCATCATCGGGGACGATGGACGGGATGTTGCTGGTCTTGTCCCTTCTCTGAGCGGCGGAAACAGTGGCCAGGGCAAGGTACTGGTTGACAGCGTGCTTCTGTTCAACCAGACGCTCCAACATCGCCAGGGTGGAGTTCCAGCGAGTCGGAACGTCAAGGATCAGCCGATGGCGTGACAGATCCAGCTCCTTTTGCACGTCTTCCAGGCTCGCACAGGCTGCAGCCGAGCGCCGGAAGTGACGCACAACGTTCCTTGCCGTTTCCAGCAGTTCGCCCATCCCCTGGTAGGTGCGCAAGAACTTCTGCACCACCAGGTTCAGCACGTGGGCAAGACAGGGGATGTGGGTCAGGTTTCCCCTGTCTATTGCGGCAACCAGATTGGCCCCATTGTCGGCCACCACCTCTCCGACTCTGAGGCCTCTGGGGGTCAGCCAAATCCTCTCCTGCTCCTGGAGTTTGGCCAACACATGGGTTGCCGTCAGCTTGGTCTTCCCAAGGCTGACCAAGTGCAGCAGCGCTTGGCAGTGGCGGGCCTTCACGCTGCTGCTGAGGCGGGGGGTTTGGCCAGGTGTGCCGGAGGATGGCAGAGGATCGGAGGAACCTGCTGCAGTTCCCCTGACCCTGCGGGGTGGCACCACCCACTGTGTTGCTGCTGCTGCTGTGCCCGCTGCTGCTCTCCCATCCTCACCCCCTTCCACCAAGCTGACCCAGTGGACAGTGAAGGACAGGTAGCGGCCTTTCCCGAAGCGGCTGCTCCAGGAGTCCATGGTGACGTGGACCCTTTCACCAACCGCGTGCTCCAGCCCTCGCTCCACATTGGCCATCACAAAGCGGTGCAGTGCAGGAATGGCCTTGCGGGAGAAAAAGTGTCTGCTGGGGAGCTGCCAGTCTGGGGCTGCGCAAGCAAGCAGCGCACGAATGTCGCTCCCCTCCTGCACGAGCGTGTACGGCAGGAGTTGGGAGCACATGGCCCGTGCCAGCAAGCCGTTCAGCTGCCGCACGTGACGGCTGCTGGGAGGCAGAGCCCTAACCACCCCCTGGAAGGACTCGCTCAAAAGGCTCTGGCGTGGCCTTTTGCTGGCACGGGAATCAGCAGACACAGCGGAGGAGGCCACTGAGGACTGGCTGCCAGAACAGGCCTCAGTGTCGGCGGCAGGAGTTGCAGAGGGGGGAGGAGCAGTGCGTTTCCGCACTCCTGCTGGTGCTGCTGGAGGAGCAGGAGGGCGGGTGGCTGCTGTTGCTGCTGCTGCTGAAGGCTGTGCAGTGATGGGTGTGGTGCCACTGCCAGCACCAGATGCCTTCAGTCTCTGGAACTCCTCATGCTGGTGGAAATGTTTCGCAGCAAGGTGGTTGATGAGCGAGCTGGTGCTGAACTTTAAGGGGTCTGCACCTCTGCTCAACTTCCGCTGACAGTGGTTGCAAGTGGCGTACTTGCTGTACACAGTGGGCATGGTGAAATATCGCCAGATTGGTGACAGAAACATCCCCCTACGGCATAGAAGCGCTGCTGCCTGTCTCCCTGTGGTGGTTGGGGGGGGGGGCTTGGGGGGCTTGGGTGCGGCTGGTGGTGGTACTGGCAGATGCTGCTGCTGCTGAGCCTGAGACACCAGCAGGCTGTGGGACCTGCCTACTGCTGCTGCCAATGCTTGCAATGATGCGCCTCCTTGCAAGGCCCACAAGAGCATCCTCCTCCTCCTCCTCAGAGCTGCTGAGGACGACATCCCCTGGAGGTGGTGGCACCCAGTCTCTGTCTGTCACCGGGTCATCATCATCCTCCCCCTCCTGAAACATGTCCTGCTGGGATGAGGACCCCCCAAACTCCTTTCCTGATGCATGGATGGGCTGCTTGACTGTCGCCACAGTCTTGCTGTCCAATCCCTCATCCCCCAAAGTGCCCATCAGCATCTCCTCCTCAAAATCGCCAACAACAGCAGACAATTGACTCATGATGCCTGGGGTCAAAAGACTGCTGAATGACAGGTCGCCAACTGACGGTGAACTGGCCTCCTCCCCAGGCCCTGCTGGGCGGCTGCTGCGAACAGGGGTGGTGGTGAGGGTGGAGGCCTCAGATGCAGAGCTGATGGCGGGCTGCTCATCCTCCGTCATGAGTTGCACCACAGTGTCTGCATGCTTTTCCTCAATGGGACGTTTCCGACCCGGCTGGAGTAAAATCGGAGCAGGTGCTACACGCTGCTGCTGCTGTGTCTCTGCAGCGTGAGTTGCAGATGCTCCTGCTGGGCGGCGCCCAAGGCGTCCACGGCCAGTGGCTATGGGAGGAATGTTAGCCACTGACGCTGCTGCTGCTGCTGCGGAACTGTGCATGGTGGCGCGGCCGCGGCCTGCCACAATGCTGCTCCCTCTCCTCCTGATTCCCTTGCTGCCCTTCCCCTTGCCCAAACCGCGCTGGCTGCCACTTCCAGACATCTTCAATGTTTTGGGCGTATAGACAAAAGTTTTTTAAAAGGGCGGGTGAAAAGTGGGGTACTTTAATGGAGTGGGTTGGTGGGTGAGGTGACTGAGTGAGTGTCCCTAGTACAGTAAGTAAGTAGTAACAGTCAGGAAGTACAACTAGCAGTTACAATAATCAGTAGTAATCACAAGTAAATTTAGTGTGTGTACACTACAGACAGTGAGTGCACGCACGCACGCGCAAACACGCGCAGGAGCTAGCCTATGAACAGTGACTGAGTGAGTGTCCCTAGTACAGTAAGTAAGTAAGTAGTAACAGTCAGTAAGTACAACTAACTAATTACAATAATGAATCAGTTATCAGAAGGAAATAGAGTGTGTGTAGTGTGTGTACACAGACAGTGAGTGCACACACGCAGGAGCTAGTAGCCTATGAACAGTGACTGAGTGTCCTAGACTCCTAGTACAGTAAGTAGTAACAGTAAGTACAACTAACTAATTACAATAATCAATTACAATAATCAATCAGTTATCAGAAGGAAATAGAGTGTGTGTAGTGTGTACACAGAAAGTGAGTGCACACACGCAGGAGCTAGTAGCCTATGAACAGTGACTGAGTGTCCTAGACTCCTAGTACAGTAAGAGTAAGTAGTAACAGTAAGTACAAACAACTAACTAATTACAATAATCAATCAGTTATCAGAAGGAAATAGAGTGTGTGTAGTGTGTGTACACAGACAGTGAGTGCACACACGCAGGAGCTAGTAGCCTATGAACAGTGACTGAGTGTCCTAGACTCCTAGTACAGTAAGTAGTAACAGTAAGTACAACTAACTAATTACAATAATCAATTACAATAATCAATCAGTTATCAGAAGGAAATAGAGTGTGTGTAGTGTGTACACAGAAAGTGAGTGCACACACGCAGGAGCTAGTAGCCTATGAACAGTGACTGAGTGTCCTAGACTCCTAGTACAGTAAGTAGTAACAGTAAGTACAACTAACTAATTACAATAAGCAATCAGTTATCAGAAGGAAATAGAGTGTGTGTAGTGTGTACACAGACAGTGAGTGCACACACGCAGGAGCAGCTAGTAGCCTATGAACAGTGACAGTGAGTGTCCTAGTACAGTTACAGTATATAACTACAATACTAATACAATCAGTAGTAAAGGACAGCAGAAATATATAGAATAGAGAGAAATAAACAGAGGACAGGAGGACAGCTGCCCACACAGGCAAGGCCCTGAGGCCTAAAGCTGTAAGCCTGCAGCAGCTGGCCTGTCTCTATGTAACACAAATGCTACTAACTAAAATACAATGTCTAACTAACTAACTAACAACAATATAGGTGTGTATAGGAGGTGTATGTGAGCAAAAACGCTAGGTAAATGACCACAATAGAGCTCTTGCTAAGCCAAAGCACAAAGGAGCAACTCTCTCTCTGTACAAGTCTCAGGCAAGCACGGAGAAACGTAACATGGCGGCCGCTATTTATAGGGTAGGGGCTGGCCAGGGTCCCCCTCTGTGATTGGCTGCTGTCAGAGGGCCTGGGAGCCCTCTGATTGGCTCTAAGGACATCAATCTGGGCTATGACGCTATTCGAGCTCGGTACCGAGCTCGAATAGCGCCGTTTGCTCGAATAGCTCGAATAGTGAATGGGCTATTCGAGTGTACGCGAATAGCCCATTCGAATAGCTACAGCTATTCGGAGCTCGAATACCGAGCTCGAATAGCTGGAAAAGAGCTCGAATATTCGAGCTACTCGAATATTCGAGCTCTGCTGAGCACCACTGCTGTACAGTATATTATTTGACTTGTGTATCTTCTCTTGTATTACTCTTTACTTCCACTAGATGGAGACATAACAGCAAGTTTACCAAATTTAAGGAAAATGTGTAGGTCGCCCAGCTGGATAAACTCTTTCACTGCCCAACATTCAGAGCTTGGAGTTTGACTCTGAACTAGATCTCAGCGGCATTTTCACCAGTTTTAGTGTTATTTCTATTCAAGAAAAACTGAAATTAACATTTTACCAATGTTACTTTGCTGTTGTTAAAACACTTATTGAAGTCACTGAAGACGTGTTTCAAAGGCTGACCCATTAGCTGAAAGCAAAGGATTCTGCTTCTGTACCCTTTACAACATCAGTTTAGGCACACTTTTTATACTGTATGTATTATTGGATCATTGTTTTTTAAAATAATTATGCGAGAAAAAGTTGTCTACCAAATGTTGCAGTTTTTGTAAAATGAAAAGCAAAAAGAAAACTACCTGATGTATCAATTCACAGATCCTCAGCATCAGATGCCAGATCACCTCCCTCACCAGGTTAGTATGCAGCTTTATATTAATCCCATACTTACCTAAAGGAGAAGGAAGCCTCTTGATCCTAATGTGCCTTCCCACTTCCTCCTCTGGTAACCCCTTGCTGCTCCCAGACCCTACAAAGATTACCAACAAGGGCTTGTCAGTAATCAGATCGGGGTCCTGCTTCTCTTCAAGCATGAGTGTGGTCATACTGCACCCGCGGGAGTACAGCAGCCGTACCTGCCCAGTAAGCTGGAGCAAATGGGTGCAACTCTGTAGACACGCCCCTGTTTGCATGGCTGCAGCACTGGTGCCAGAAGAGGGGCGTGACCCTGATCAGCTGGAGGGTCTCGGGTCAGTGGTGGGGAGTGGAGACCCAGAGGACGCAGTAGGAAAATTCATTAGGATGGCTTCCCTCTCCTTAGGTAAGCACTGTATGCATTTATGAACCCTAGCTTCATCTCCAGGGCCGGATTTTGGCAAAGGCCACCTAGGCCATGGCCTAGGGCATCACAGAAGGAAGGGCACCAAAGCAACAGGCTAAACTGGTGCAGCATTTGCAAGCTTGCAAATGCTGCAATGCAGGGAGATCAGGTGAGCGCCTAACCGCGGTACTCTGCTGCTAGCTGCCTGTGCAGCAGCCACCTTGCTCTCTGTGCACGTTTGCATTGTGGCCGGCTGCTATGGACTTGGGCAGCATTGGAGATGGAAAGGAAGAGGAAGCTTCTGCACTGGAGACGAGCGGAGAAATGAGTGACACAGATGGCTGCTGAAGTGTGAAGTGTGTCTACCTATACTGAAAGAGGGGGAGTGGGAAAAGGAGTGATCTGGCTACTTATACTGGAGGGAAAGGGGGGAGGGGTCATCTGGCTACCTATACTGGAGGGAAAGAGGGAGGAGTCATCTGGCTACTTATACTGGGGGGTCATCAGGCTACCTATACTAGCGGGAAGGGGGGAGGGTTCTTCTCGCTACCTATACTGAAGGGGGGCGGCTAGTGACAGTGGCCTAGGGCAGTAAAGAGTACAAATTCGGCCCTGCACACTCCCAATCACTGCATGCTATATGTTCACCAGATGTAGCCCACCTATCTCTTCAGGTGGATTATGTGTTTATAGTACCTCCAGAATAAACTCAATGGCACTTGTCAAGATCCTTGACCTATTTTAAGGCTCCTTTTAATCCAGTATTAAATCTCAATAAAAATATAAAAATATATACATAGCGTAAAATTGTTACAACTTGCTTCTGGGCGCAATAGAGATACACTTACGCCGACAGGACGAAACACGTGGGACGAATATAACGTCTAACGCAACCACGCGCACGCGGAAGCGAATGGACCGGCCGGTCACTGATAGGAGCGTGGACGGACAGATTGTAATTTGCATGGCTGTAGGGAGAACTCGAGCGGGACGCCGCAGCAACTCGCTTACTCTTATTATTGTGCCCAGAAGCAAGTTGTAACAATTTTACGCTATGTATATATTTTTTATATTTTTATTGAGATTTAATACTGGATTAAAAGGAGCCTTAAGAGAGGTCAAGGATCTTGACAAGTGCTGTTGAGTTTATTCTGGAGGTACTATAAACACATAATTCACCTGAAGAGATAAGTGGGCTACATCTGGTTAAATCGCGCACGGGCAGTACTGTCACGCCGGCCGCCGTGCTGATGCAAGGCGGCCGGCGTGGTGACGACAGTCGTGATGTTTCAGGAAGAGGAGCCCGACACTCGGGCTCAGTGTCGCTGGGGAGACATTTCTGGCCAGGCCCTGGGAGAAGAGCCAGATGGATGCTGTGGGTGGGACCTCCCGACCTACACTGTGCTGCAGAAAGTTCCAGGTGAGTACCGATTTTGTTTTTATTTTGAGTTTGGAGTCCCTTTAAGACCCACCTGGAAGCTGAGGTGGTTTACATCTTTTAAGCCTGAATCCAGTTCCCATTTTTAATCAAAATACAAAAATTATGAACAGAGGCACCAAAGTAGAATAAAAACGTCTAAAAGCAGTTTAAAAGGGGGAAGTTGGTGGACTTACCTCCCTCAAGGTCAAACAGACAAAGATTCATTATTTTAATACAAAAATAACATTTAATTGTAGCTCCAGTATGCAACGCGTTTCACGGGCAAAGGCCCGCTTCATCACGCAATCAATGGAGAAAAGGAACTGGTACTGGTCTGTTTCACAGCCGAGTGCCTCTAGACAGTGTTATTTTTGTATTAAAATAACGAATATTTGTCTGTTTGTCCTTGAGGGAGGAAAGTCCACCAACTTTCCCCTTTTAGACTGCTTTTAGACGTTTTTATTCTACTTTGGTGCCTCTGTTCATAATTTTGTATTTACTCTAGTCCACCCATAGTGGAAGGGTGATATCCCCATTTTTTCCTGTCTACAGAGAGCGACTTCTTATACCTGAGTGGGGTCGGGTTATAATTCTCCCCACCTGCATTTCAAGTGGTTGCCTAGCTGGTAACCCACACTTGTGAGTATATTTACTATTGCTTTAATTTATCCATTTATAACCTAACTACTACACTATTTTGGGCTCTTGGTTTCCTCCTATGGTTTTACCCATTTTTAATAAGCCTTTTTTAAAGCACGTGAAAGTAAACTTGCCATAATTAGCAATGCATAGTACTTTTTGCATTGCACATTTGTACTTTTAGCAGTAACCATATGAGCTGTCTGGCTTCATCCTGTACCTCACTTTTGAGATAACAGTGCAGTTTAAGTGTACAGAGAACTGTCCAGACTCCTCCCCCTGCCATTATCAACCCCACAAAAGGTAGTCATAGAGGGGTTAGCAACAACCAATTTCTCCATGTGGGCACAGATCACCTGACCTCTCCCACCTCTTCCCTCTGCTGAGAGATTAACTCTTTGTGGACAGCACTGCAAGTACAGCAGAGTTCTATAAGGATCTCAATACCACAGGCAGAGGTGTGGCTGCATGGGAGGAAGCCTCTGCAGAGTGCAGACACAGGAAGCTGGCCTGGTTCCATTGGGGTGCCAGTTTCTACCCCTCCCTCCAATACAGATTCCCGCCTCCTGAGCAGGTGTTTTTGTGGCCACACTTGCTATGTGGGGACAGTCATGGTAGCTGCACTCATACAGGGAGGTCATGATGTCCACACTTGATGTCTAATCTCTAGCAGATGGACTCCCTGGCTGTGGGGGTCACCACCGGGGTGCACACTATGATTTGTAGATATAATTCTGTCCACAGGACAACCTAGCTAGATACCTAGGTACTAGTGAGTATTGGGGCATGGCTACTACCTGCTCCGATTCCCTCCACCAATCCTCTTCTAACCAAAATAATCCGGTTGACATGCAGGCGCATTATAAAAGCCCCCCCATCCCCCCATTGGCAGGGGGGTCACTGGAGGTTAGCAGAGCCCACTCCTGTAGGTGATGCAGAGTAGTGGCAGCCAAGCAGGAGGGACAGGTCCTCGTCTCTCCTCTTAGATATACAAGCACCGCTCAACAAATCACCTGTCACATGACATCCAGGGACGGAAGCCGCATGGTGATTGCCTGTACGGGCACTTGTACACTGCAGAGGAGTAAAGAGGACATATCTCGTTGCCAGAAGGAGGCACTCTGCTGCTGCCCTGCATAATGCACAGGTGCAGATCCCCCTAGCTGGGGTGGAGGTTAGCTTAATATTGTGTAGAGGGGGAGCGTTCGTAATCACACTTGATTGTTGGCTGAAAAGGTCATTATGAGCCTTTTTGGCTGACAATTATCGTATGTGTGTACGTAGTTTAAATCACAGAGAAGCTGCTATAGCACACTGTTCTGAAGAAAATGTATGCTGACCATACTGGTGTCTGAAGGGTCCGTACTGGCCTGTGACCTTCAGTGAAAGTGCAATGGGAAGGTGATCATCAGATCTTGGCTAAGGCACTATAGAAGAAGGTGTCCTGGTCTGACCAATCACCAGTTAGGTCATGTGGGTGTCTTAGCACATGTGTTGGAAGTCCGATCCATGGCGGTGCTATACAGCATATTACAGGACTGAATACATCTGCTACTAACATCTTGGTGGACATCTTCACAGATCTTGTGGAGCTCATCGGCTTGATGCACGAATCTCCGGTAAATTTATTGTGAGCAGATGTGCATGGTAGTTTTACTGGTACTAATGCTAGGGGAGCAGCGCTTGTTACACTATTTGAGCCATGCCCATTACCGGGGTAATGTGCATGTTTCTACGCCGGCAAGAGGCTAGGCACTTATAATGTAACTTCAGCCTTAGAATCGGCAAAACTGTTGGTAAAATGTACTGGACATTCGTGCATCAAGACCTGTGCCTCAATGGGTCAGCAAAGTTGGGCATACATGCAACACCGGGAAGGCTTTGAATGTTTTAGCTATATATATATATATATATATATATATATATATATATATATATATATATATATACAGAAAAGTCCCCAGTATCTGGCATCAGTGGGGATCGCCTGATGCCAGACGTGTGCTTGCCGGTTGCTTGGGCAACTGCCTGAAAAAGTACAAGCCTGTGTAGCATAAAATACTTACCAAGCCTCCAGCACCATCTCCTAGCCTTCCTGTATCTCCTAGCATCTTTCCGGCGTCCTCCGTGTACGGCTCCTGTTGTGTCACCTGACTTGCTTCGGGTCACGTGACACCCTGGGAGCCATGCACGGGTGTCAGAAAGCCACTAGGTGCTGCAGGAAGATTAGAAGACAGTGCTCGATCTTTTGTCATACATTCCTTCTACTTCCACTTTTGCACTGATAAGTCTTTCCTCTAGACTAAGTGTACTTATAAAACAGTGAATATTCTCCTCGCTTTTGTTAACCACTGTTATCCTTCCATATGCTTCTTGTTGAATACTGAATTTAATACGTTACACTGGTAATCCCATGCCTATGCTAACCTTGTTGTAAGACTGTTGTTTTACTTGTACCCTTACGCACTTTGTGTTATATGCTGTAAATTTACCTTATTGAAAATTCAATAAAAATGATTGAAAAGAAGACAGTGCTCGAGTATTTTATGCCCTGCAAAACCCACAAAGCACAGTCCCTGTCATCCGCTCAGGCATGTCGGTTAGTTGAGATTGGAGGTGGCAACAGTTCCAGATAATGGGGACTTTGATATATATATATATATATATGGATATGCACACATATCTACTTATCTGTTCTCATACAGTTGAATCGCCATTTGTATTCACAGCGGCCCCTCCGCCTCTCCCTCCGTGTCCTGAGAGGTGTTTGTAATAGGAAACAGTTGCCCAGTGTAAAGAAGGAGTCTTAAGGTAAACAGATTTCTCCCGCTCTTAATGCCTCACATGACAATATTTACTTTTCTAAAATATCATTTTTGCCTTGGCTTTGAGAGGCAGCTTAACAAAGCCGGGTCTCTGCGTAGTTCAAAGTGTCGGTGACCTACAGCACCGAGAGATAGAGCCGCATATAAATGGCACCATTAAGAGAAGATCAATTCTTGGCTGGCTCATTACGGATGCCTAGGCCTCTTTAGGCCGTGTCCCACGTTGTAAGACGGCCGGTAATTACTTTCCAAAGACACATTTTAGCCTTGGCTTCACAAGTTTTGTTAAATGAAGGTTAAGTTAGTTTACCCACTCAGGATTTGTCAGTCATGAGCGAGCATAAAATACTGTGGACCTCGGGGCGAGCTTTCCCGGAAAGGAAGTGTTGATTTAGATACTGCGGGGTTAAACGCGGGCTCTGAGTGCAGCTTAGCTTATCATAACGTTGCTTAAATATTCCCCGTAGTTCAGAAAGCAGGCAAGGTTTACTTAACGGGTTTGAGAGTTAAGATAGCAGCCTTCCTGCTCTTTTTTTTCCAGGAGGGCTTGTTGTGATACAGCTACTAGCGGACTACAGACGGCAGTAGGATTTCGAGGCGTAGAGTCTGGCTGTGGAGCATGCAAGCTTGGACGAGCTGAGCATGTGTGTTGCCTTCTGTTGAGAAAGGGAGGGGCCTGGCATCAGCTTATCTTGGTAAAAGAAAAGAGATTGGCTGACAATCGGTGGTGAGCGAAAATGCCAATATTCTTTTTGCGTTCATTTTCCCAAAAATAATGTTAAATTTGATTTTCAAGTGAAAATGCCATTGAAAATAAGTTTTGTAATCTTTTGCATTTTTTTGCACTTTCCGTTCATTTTCACAGTAAAAATTTTGATTTTTCAAATTTTTGCTGTAGAAATGTGCATGGTAAAAATATCGTTTTTCTACATTTGCGTGCTTTTGTGATTTTTTTCTGTGGTAAAAATATAGATTTTTTTTGCGTTTTTGTGAGAAATGTGAAAACTTAGAAACTATTTTCACAAAATTTTTCTCGAAATAAAAAATAGTATTTTTCGATGCAAAAATGACTCTGGCAAAAATTTGCAAGCAACACGGCTGAGAATATCCCATCCAACTTTGTTAGCAGGAGGTGCCCAAAATATATAATATAGTTAAAAATGGTTAGAATGGAGAGGAGTAGTTGGCCTACCTCACCCATTAAAGAAAGAGCAGCCAAAGCAGCAAATATAATTCGACTGAATTTTCAAGAGCTTATTGCACAAAAGTAGGGTCAGACAATGCATTTCATGGGCATTTTCCGCTTCATCGGGTCAATAAAACCTTGAAGGTACTCAAGTCTGATCTATACTGGCCAGTAGGCACTTTTTGTGGTTTTATTGACCTGATGCGCGAGAAGCTCATTGTCTGTTCCTACTTTTGTGTAATTCTTTGTTCCATGGAGAGGTAAACCAACTACACTTCTCCTTTTAAAAGGGTTTTACGTATTATTTGGTATATTTTTGGGCACTTCCACATAACAAATTGTTACTCTTCACACCTCTGTTGGTTGGGAGGTTGTATTTTTAGTGTAGTTCTTACCCCCAGGACCTACCTAAACAAAGCGAACACAATGGGCTCTATTCACAAAGCATTCACGCATTCGGTAATGCTCAAAACATCTGACTTTACCGATCACCTTCCCACATTACAATTCACTAAACCTATGACTGCACAGAAAATATTACAGTTGCTGACTAATGAGGTAAATTACCGACTTGTGAGGTAATTACCTAGGGAAATGTCAAGAAATGTCAATTCACAAAGATTTCCGCACTTCATTTACCAGCAAAAAGTGTTCAGTAATTTTCTCCAACTCACAGCAGCCGATAACTGGCTCTCCCCATGCAGTCTCTGGGCGGTGGATTTGACAGACAGCCTTTGGGGAGAGCCAGGCTGCCAATAGGGAGAGCCACACAGCCTGCTTCTCACTGTGATTGGATGCAACAGGGATGCCAGTGGGTCTTTTAGTGTATCTAAGCAGAAGAAGCTGGCAATACTGCGGGCATCCCTGCATCCCTTTAGATGTGCATATTTGTATTGCAGCACACAGAAGAGCTCCCCCTGGTGGCTGCAGGAAATCTAAAGGGATGATAGGCTGCATTGGATGGAAAACCTCCAACTCCAAGTCACACACACAGCTCCCCTGCCTGCCTGCTGCCCTGCTAGAAGGCTGGTAGGTGACACTTACTGACCAGGGCTTGTTTGTTTGGTAAATTACCGAACTTCTGCCTCATGGGAGAAGACTTTTGTGAATTTGGAAAAAAAAGTGTAAAATACTGCATGAGGTATTTTACCGTCCAAAATGATTTTACCAAACTGTTTATTGTGAATAGAGCCCATTGTATGAGGATCCTCGAAAGCCCAAATGTGTAATTCCTTGTACTTGGATTTTCACCGCCTGGTTAATTTGGCGCACTTTGCTGCTGCTTAAATTCCAGGCGGTGTCGATCGCCGGCTCCCAAATTACACTGCTGCACATTCATAGGCATAATAACATCATGTCTATGGCGGAGGCCAGGTCAGGCGCAGCATGCAGAAGAGTGCATGCTGAAATTACCTGCCTCAGGACTTCCTCTGTAAAGGTGGCCATACATGGTACAATTTTTCATTTTTTTTGATTAGATAATTTAGTTTGATTATTCCATTAGATCTAATATAAAGATTTTTCCAGCATGTCCGATCTGATTTTTCTCGAAAAAACAGGATAATCGTTTGAATTTCTTGAAATAATTAAAAAAAGAAAAAATTAAACTTTCATTCGATTTGATCATTTAGATTGAAAAAATGGGAAAATCGAACATTTTTATTGTATCGTGTATGGCCACCATAAGACTTATCAGTGTTTACAGGTTATATGCAACCAGAAATTTGTGAGTGAATTTCCTTACCCATATACTTCTTATCCTGGAGTTTTTATATATCGCACTATTGGTCGCCTGATGTGTTTTTTCTTTGGTGTCTTCCGGGACCCCGGCTCGCCTTGGCCCACCCCTCTCATCAGATCCCCAAATTCTAAGCGTAAATTGTGAATATTATTTTTATTCACTGCCCAATCCAATTGCAGTTTTATTAGTTCCAGACAACCGGGGTGACGTGACATGATGAGATAGACATGTGTATGTACAGTGCCAAGCACACTAATAACTAGGCTGTGTTCCTTTTTCTCTTTCTCTGCCTGAAAAAGTTAAATATCAGGTATGCAAGTGACAGCTTCTGCCTGGGTTGGGACCGGGTCAGACTGGGTCAGACTATAGCAAAACCTCACTGATAAGTAATGACAGCCATAAAACACTTTCCTGTCAGTAAATGGCTTCTGAGAGCAGGAAAGAGATAAAAAGGGTCAATAATTCATAGATTTGACCTCTGGCATACTTCAATGAACGTGTAATTGAGCAGTGACAATGAAACAGTAAAAACTTACTAACTTCATTTAAATATAAAATTAAACTGCAGGATAACTAAAAAAAGTAATTTTAGGAGACTGAGGATAGATACAATTGTTTTTTTTCACCTCGGATGTCCTTTAAAGAGGAACTTTAACCCAGGAATGAACTTTATCCCAATCAGTAGCTGATACCCCCTTTCCCACGAGAAATCGGCACCTTTCTTGGAACAGTTCATCAGGGCGGTCTGTGCGACTGATATTGTGGTGCATTGTGGGAAATAACGTTTGTTTTCAACTGCCAGGTAATCTCGTCTGTGCATAGAACTCTCAGAAACGAACACTCCATGGAGATCACCTGACAGGACTAAAGATGTAGTTTGGTAAATCAGCGTGAGGAAAGATTTTACAATGCCAAAATGGTATTGTATTGTCAAGTTGACAAATTGTCAAACTTGACTAAACAATTTATAAATAAATAATGTAAAATAATAAGCAATTTAATGCATTACATTATTTTTCACTATAGTCCCACTTTAAAGTGAAGGTGAAGATAAACTGAGGAGCAGAGCCAGATTTAGGCCAAGGCCACCTAGGCCATGGCCTAGGGCACCACAGGAGGAGGGGCACCAAAGCAGCAGGCTAAACTGGTGCAGCATACCTATACAGGAGGTAAAGGGGAAGGAGTCATATGGCTACATATAGTAGAGGGATGGGGGAGAGGTCATCTGACTACCTATACTGGAGGGAAGGGGGGAGGAGTCAACTGGATACCTATACTGGAGAGAAAGGGGGGAGGGGCCATCTTGCTACCTATACTGAAGGGGGGCGGCAGGTGACAGTGGCCTAGGGCGGTAAAGAGTACTGCTGATGAGATAAACAATTATATTTTTCCTCCTACTCCTAAAAATGACTTTTTTAAGTATCCCAGGGTTTTCTTTTATATTTAAACATTTACAAAGTAGATTGAATGTTTTGTTGTCTCTAAATCAGTGGCAGCCTATTACATATCAAAGAGTTAGAAAAAGGTCAGTAGTTCATGTATTTTATCTCTCCCTTCCCTTGAAAGCTGTATTCTGCCAGGAGAACTTTTGTGGCTCTAATTTGCTTATCAGGGATGTTTACTATATTCCCAACAAGGTACAGACAAGACAGAAGCTGTCACTTCCATGCCTAGAAGTTAACTCTTTCAGGCAGCAAAATAAATTAAGTAAAACAGATTATTAATTTGTTTTGTACTGTACATACACATGTTTATTTCATCATGTCACATATCATCTTGGGTATACTTTAACCACGTAAAGCGGATCTGAGATGAAAAACTAACTATAACAAGTAACTTGTCTATACATCTGATCTAAAGTTTAGATAGTTTACACAGCAAATCTAGCTGAAAACAGCTTTAATAGAATAAGATTATTTTTTCCTGTGATACAATGACAGCAGCCATGTTGTTTGTAAACATTACACACAGCACTCAGCCTCTGAAAAAAACCTAATCCCCCCACCTTCTCCCTCCTCCCCTCTGCCTCTGAAATCTCTGGCTAGTAATACCTCCCCCTCCTCCTACCCAGACTGAGCTCCCATGAGCCCTTGCTACTACTGCCTTGGCTCTCTGAAAACCTGTGGGCGTGGCTTCTTCAGTTTATAGGGAATAAGAGTATGAAAACAAAAACAAAACAAGTATTTGGCTTGAGTAATGTCCTATAAACAATAGGAAAGGAACACAATTATGCAATGAGTAAAAGTTCATCTTGGATCCACTTTAAATATCAGTGGTCTCTGCCCCCTTTAGGACCAGAGACCGCTGGTACCAGAAACTGCAGAATACAGACCAATCGCAATACATACCCGCTGCGACTGCCATCCATGCTGCACGCCGGCCACCCACTTTCTCTATGATGGCAGAGTCCTGTGAACTTTCATTGGCTCCCGACCATGTCTATCAATGTAAGCTAATGGGAGTTGCTTCCATTAATAGACAGCTTTAGGAGCCCACAAAAAAATGGCTCCTGACCAGCTCACAGGGTTCTGCAGTCATAGAGACGGCAGGGCGAGTGAGCTGCAGCAGTGAGATAGTGACGTGATCGGCGGGAGCGGCGAGAGCGATGAGTACATGTGGCGGCAGTGAGTTGAAAACTACGTCCTGGCAGCCACAACAGCATCAAAACAGGATATAAATTTTCAACTAGCGTCGTCCTTAAATGGTTGAATTACAAATATGAATTATGGACATTATTTTTATTTGGTTCCTGATTCAATGGTGATTCCAGAAGTTCCTCTTGAACTGTTTTCTAACTGCCACCAGACATATTCTATTTCTTTCGCTGACGTCTGCCAAAATGTATCTTCATTATTCCGCCCCTGTACATTATTTCCCTGCTTAAAAAAAAGTGGAAATAAAAATAACAGATGAGCCAATCTATCTTCTGTGTTTAGACAGATTGTATCTGTGCTTTTATTGCATACATTACATCAATTAATCTTCCCCTTGTTTACCTTCAGCTCAGTATAAATGATTAAATCACGCTGCGTCCCAGCAGAGGCGACTTCCACTGAAACACGGTATTCCCGCTGGAAGCCATTTCACACTCGGCAAAGATCAGATTGTCCCAAAGTCGCCAGAGGAGGGAGAAGGAGGAATTTCTTGAAATAGCAAAACACGTCTGTTGAATGACAGGCTCCGCGAAACGCAGACTATTTAATGTTTGGTTGGAGGAAAAAACCTGACAAAAATCTCCAAGTGCAGTTTTTTTTCTGTGAGGTATCTGTGGTGGGCGGCCATTTTCTCCGCCTGCCAGGCCTGAGTGAAGCTTGTATTTTTCTAATAAATTCTTTAGGCTGGTGGCTTGGAAACTGTATACGTGACGATATTCTACATCCTTTCCTTCACGAGGGACCTTGAAAAGCTGTAGTTATGACTACAATATCAATTACACATTATATAACCATTGCCTCAGTTTTGGGGCCTACTGGCAACCCTGCCAGCAAATGAGTGTATTGAATGATTGTGTTATGTAATAGTTTGTACAATGTCATTATTATGGGAAAGACTGGGGGGAAGGGGAAAACAAACCAAGAGCCAAATATAGCATAGTATCTTTTTAAAATGTGTTAGTGGTAATATATACAGAGATATAGCCTTCAATTCACTAAGCATTACCACATTCGGTAATGTAGAAAACAGCTGATTTTACAGATCACCTTGCCAAATGTAAATTCACTAAACCTATTACTGCACTGAAAAGTAAAATTACCAACTAGTGAGGTAAATGACCAACTTGTGCAGTAAATACCACAAGAAATGTCAAGAAATTGCAATTGACAAAGCATTCAGTAAATCAAGTAAAAGCGTTATTGGTATTTACCTCCAGCTCTGACTAGCCAGTAAGGGCTCGTTTCCACTATAGCGAATCCCCATGCAGGCACCGCATGCGGATTCGCATAGGCAATACAAGTGGATGGGATTGTTTCCACTTGTGCGTCGTGCGGGTGCGTTTTGGTGTGCGGGGGAAATCTGCACAGCAGAGCCGTCAGATGTCGCGCGCGGCTGGAATGCGGGCGGATCGCCCGCAATGCTTTTAATAGGGAAATCGCATGCGGCTTTGTCATGCGGTTTTCCCTGTGATGTCGCGGGCGATTTCGCATGTACTGCTATGACAATTTACACAGGCAGTGACATGGTTAAATTCGCCTGCTTCTTAGCCATGCGAAATCACATGCGGAATCGCGGGGAAAACAGCACGCGGAAACGCATCCGCATGCGATTTCGTCCGCGGTGGAATCCAGGCGATTCCGCACCGCAACAGTGGAAACGAGCCCTGACTTACAATCTCCATGCAGTAACATTGACAGATGTAGCAGATAGCCAATAGGGAGAGAAAGACAGTCAATAGGAAAAGCCATGCAGGCCTGCTTTTCATCCCATTTGATCCAATACTCTGGAGGGTGGGACTTCAGAACGGCACAGCAGGAGAAGGAGATATTTAATGCGGATCCGAGATGAAAAACTAACTATAACAAGTAACTTGTCTATATATCTTATCTAAAGTTTACACAGCAAATCTAGCTGCAAACAGCTTCAATAGTTTGATTATTTATTCCTGTGATACAATAAGGGCAGCCATGTTCTGTTTGTCACATGTGACAAATTCAGTCCCCTCTCCTCCTCCCTCCTCACCTCTGCCTCTGAAATCTCTGGCTAGTAACCTCCTTCTCCTCCTGCCCAGACTGAGCTCCCATAAGCCCTTGCTGCATGGAGTGCCAAGGCACTGGAGAAGCTGTGGGCGAGGCTTGTTTAGTTTATAGGGAATTAGAGTATTAAAACAAAACAAAAAAAGTATTTGGATTGAGGAATGCCCTATAAACTATATGAAAGAAACACAATTATGCAATGAGTAAAAGTTTATCTCGGATCCACTTTAAAAAGGCTATTCTGAGCTCCCACTAGTGGCTGCATGCACATCTAAAGGGACGTGGAGGATGCAATGAACAGAAACCCCCCCCCCCGACTCATGCACACTGCTTGTGGGAAGACTCTGTTTCCTGCGCGACCTGCTCCACAGCTGGTGAGACTTTCTGAGCAGGGCTTAGTGAACTGCAGAATATTTTTTCAGTATATGACCAAACTTCTACCGCATGCAGGAAATCTTAGTACATTTTGTAAAAAAAAAAAAAAAAAAAAAGGAAAACAACAAATGCAGTATTATACTAACCTACATTTTTTTTTCTACCAAACTGCCCTTATTGAATTTAAGGCCAAAGTCACAAAAGTTTTATCCATAATAGTCAGCCAATTGCAGACCTGGAGAACAAACCCAACACTACTTGAGTTAAAATAGTTGCTCTCTGTGGGATGGGCTGGGAACACAACCCTCCACCAAGGGCGGATCAACAATCAAAAGCAGAAGGATACAGAGGCGCCATAGGATCATGGGGCATGAAGGGGGGGCGGGCTGATGTTAATCATGAGGAGGTGGGTTTTAACAGTGCAAGAATGGCTGCAGTTTATATTTTCCGAGTGAAATTTGTTTTTGGCTCCGCCCACTTTTTGTGACCTTGACACACAGTCACTCAATGACTAAGTTTGTGAGCTTTCGGGTTCCTGGCATCAAAAATGTGTGAATGGTAGCAGTTTCCCCACCAAAGAAATCCGATTGGCTGTTTGTGACCCCGCCCCTTTAGTGAGTTTAGACCCCAGTCACCCAAAGACCCACTGTAGCAAGTTTGAAGTCTTTGCCATTAACAGCGTAAGGAATGGCAGCAGTTTAAATATTCCCCTTGAAAATCAATAGGTGATTTTTGATTGGCTCTTGTAGGCTTCACCTACTTTCCTGAGTTTTAATCTCATTCACCCAGTGACCGAGTGTGGCAAGTGTGGCAAGTTAGAAAACCCTGTGATTAACAGTTTAAAGAGGAACTCCAGTGAAAATAATGTAATAAAAAAAGTGCTTCATTTTTACAATAATTATGTATAAAGGATTTAGTCAGTGTTTGCTCATTGTAAAATATTTCCTCTAGCCGATTTACATTCTGACATGTATCATATGGTGACATTTTTACTGTGGGCAGGTTATGCAGCTGCTGCTAGCTGTTTTGGCTGTTAGAGACAGCTGTAAGCAGCTATTTCCTGTCTCTGAACATTGTTACATTGTGGCAGTTTGCCAGGAGCACCGTGGTCCTCAGAGCTTCTTGTGGGAGGGGTTTCACCACAATATCAGTCATACAGCGCCCCCTGATGGTCTGTTTGTGAAAAGCAATATATTTCTCATGTAAAAGGGGATATCAGCTACTGATTGGGATAAAGTTAAATTCTTGGTTGGAGTTCCTCTTTAAGAATGGCTGCAGTTTAAATTTTCCCATTGAAAATTAATGGCTTAAATTTGATTGGCTGTTTTATGCTCCATCCACTTTTCCTGGATTTGTAACCTCGGTCATCAAGTGACCAACTGTGCCAAGTCTGGGGGCTCTGGCTTGATTACTGTGAGAATGTCAACCTTTTACATTTTTTCCATTGACATGAATGGGTGAAAGCTCCGCCTAGGCAGGGGAGGACTGGGACCATTTGGCCTGGGGGGAAAACACAACCTTGAGGCCCGGTCACGGAATCCCCAGCCCAAATACATTTGCACGCAATAAATATATGTTTCAATGGTAGTTTAAAGCAACAATACATTTTGCATTTACGTTAAGAAAGCTGCATCCATCTTGCCTCCTGTCAGCATTTCAGGCTGGGGGCGTAATTGTGTGGGGGACATTTTCTTGTTGCACTTTGGGCCTTTGAGGGTACTATCTGCATTAGGTTTGTATGTTTTCCCTTTGTCTATGTGGGTTTCCTCTGGGCACTTTAGTTTCCTCCCACATTAAAAAAAATACAGATAAATTAAAAGGCTTACCCCTAAATTGGCTCTAGACTACAATAGACATATGACTATGGTAGGATTAGATTGTGAGCTCCTCTGCGGACAGTCAGTAACATGACTATGTACTCTGTAGAACGCTGCAAAAGACATTTTATAAATACTAAAAAATCTCCCTCAAGGTATTCCCTGGTGGTCTTATGGTCCCTTGATGTCCATATAACTTTACCTAATGATCTTGTGGTCCCCTCTCCCCTTTACAGTAAGCCCTGGTTTGGTTGTTTAGTGGTCCCCTATCCTCATTTACCTCCCCTAGTGGTCACCCTCCCACTCTTCTCCTGTATAAACAGAGTAGTGGTGCAGCGGTGGTGCTTGACAGTCTTACCTCCTCCAGCAATGTGTCCGTCCTCCACAGCTAGTGGCTGTCTGGTCTCTGTCTATCTCCATCTCCTGCACATTGTGTGTAATCAGGCGATGTTCATGATAACCAAGTCGTAGTGAGCAGGTGGCCGCTACAGAGGACAGACATCTAGCTGGATGAGCTGAGACTGCTGTGCTGCTACTCTGCATACAGGGGAGCACAGTAGTATAGCAGTGAGTGTGCTGTGACTGCTGTGCTGCTGCTCTGCATACAGGGGAGCACAGTAGTATAGCAGTGAGTGTGCTGTGACCGCTGTGCTGCTGCTCTGCATACAGGGGAGCACAGTAGTATAGCAGTGAGTGTGCTGTGACTGCTGTGCTGCTGCTCTGCATACAGGGGAGCACAGTAGTATAGCAGTGAGTGTGCTGTGACTGCTGTGCTGCTACTCTGCATACAGGGGAGCACAGTAGTATAGCAGTGAGTGTCTCCTCCTCTGCTCAGTGCAGTGTTGGGTGCAGCCAGAGTCCCCTCAGTCATGGGCCTAATGCAGCCACCACCAGCCGCACCCCCTAAGTCATTGGTGCCCGTTGCCCCCAGCTTCATAATGCCTAGGACAATGCTATTTTCTGTCAGATTGATGGGTCAAATCAATAATTTCCGGCATGTCTGATCTGTTCCTGATCAAGAATGGGATCGATTTTCAGATTAGTACTACAAAAAAAAAAATCGATCCCGTTCTCGATAGGCAGCAGATCATACATGCCGGACATTATCAATTCGACCCGTGGATCTGATGGAATATAGCATTGTGTGTACCAGCCTTAAAGCTACACTGCCTGTCCCCTCCCTTCAGTATTTCACAATACCCCATCTAACGGCAGTGACAGTTCAGGGAAATGGTCACATAGGTTTCTTCAGTGCAGAAGCTTGACCGTGGGAAAGCATGTCCATACTGGGCATGTGCAAACGAGGCCCACACATGCCCAGGAGAACTAAGGCACTTGTGCATGGCTCTTTTCATTCATGTAAAAGCACTCCATTTGACTGGGCATGTGTGGATGTTACTTGCGCATGCGGAGTACAGATACAGCTCCCAGCATACCTCTCCCACTCCATAGAGCAGAGTTCCACAACCCTGTCCTCAAGGCCCACCAACAGTGCATGTTTTGCAGGAAACCACAAACATGCACAGGTGGGGTAATTAGTGTCTCAGCAGAGCTGATTAGCTACCTCTGTGGATTTTCACAAAACATGCACTGTTGGTGGGCCTTGAGGACAGGGTTGGGGGACTCTGAGAGGCACTACAGCTCCCATCATGCTCCTCCCCTTCCAAAGCGGCACCACAGCTCCCAGCATGCTCCTCCCCTTCCAAACCGGCACCACAGCTCCCAGCATGCCTCTCCTCCTCCATATAGAATTAGATAGCCCCCAGGGCTCCCCAGGCTTTTTTCAATGTGAATAATGTTCCCCTGGTGCCCCTGTAGAGTACGGTATTTACAGTGGCGCACACTCACCTGTCCAGCCAGCGGGCTCCCTCCATCTGTGTGCTTCATCCTCACAGGCACCTCATCTCCATGACCTGGTGACATGTACACACCTATGTGCTGCTGGGTCACTGAGATAAGGTGCCTGTGAGGATGGAGACGTTAGCACACAGCTGAGCACGCTCCGCTGTGAATACTCTGCAGAGGCTCCGGGGGTCCACTATTCAATTTGGGGAGACCAAGAGGGGCCCAGCAACCAGATGTGGGGCCCTGGGGAACAATCTAACAATATATGGAGTAGGGGTATGCTGGGACCTGTGGTGCCTCTAGGGAAGGCAAGGAGCATGACGGGAGCCGTGGTGCTTATAGGGAGGAGCTTGCTGGGGGCTGTGGTAACTCTTTTGAGGGTAAGAGACCTGCTGGGAACAGTAGTGCCTCTATAGGGGAAAGACTTGATGGGGCTATGGTGTCTCCATGGGGGGGGGGGGGGGTCATGCTGGTAGCTTTAGTGCCTCTATAAGGGAGGGGGATACTTCCTGGGAGATTTGGTGCCTCTATTGAGGGAAAGGGACATGCTGGGACTTGTGGTACCTCTATGGAGGGGAGGGACATGCTGGGAACAGTAGTGCCTCTATTGGGGAGGGGGAGACTTCCTGGGAGCTTTGGTGCCTCTTTTGAGGGAAAGGGACATGCTGGGACTTGTGGTGCCTTTATGGAGGGGAGGGACATGCTGAGAACAGTAGTGCCTCTATGGGGGGAACCTGCTGGGAGATATGGTACCTCTCTAGAGGGGGAGGGGAAAAACGGGCTACCTAATGCTGTGGAGTGGGGGAGGGCTGTCAGAAACTTACAGGCATGCAACAGAGTCACAGCAGCAGAAGAAATTCCCAGCCATGCACAGCAGCAGAAGAAATTCCCAGCTATGCATCTGATTCTCTCCCAGTGCAGTGTGGTGTCTCTGTTCTCTGGGGCCCTGGCTGCTTCTCCCCATGAATGCACATCATACAGCAGCCTGGCAAGTGTGTCTCAGCGTGGTCTCCTCAGGCCGGGGGGCGGAGCCTACACACATACACACAGTGCACCACGCAGTCTGTGAGATGAGACAATGAGAGGATGCCGGGAGAAGCAGGAGCTTTCAGCCAATGCCCTGCTCCCTGGCCCTACTGAGTAAGCCTATCAGAACAGCAGTGGGCTGCTGGGGGCGGGGCTGAATCGAGTGGCTGCGGAGCTGCTCTAAACTATTTTACCACCGCACCGGCCCTGATCGATTGAGGTGGCGGCGGCCCGGGGGGAGAATGCCACCCGTCCCCCCCCGGGCCAGTCCGCCCCTGCGCCTAGGTGTGCAAGGGGGACACGAGACCCCCAGAACATAGCGCCGACATCTTACGCAGTGCTGTACATAGAATATAGTATATAGTCTAGTCACTAACTGTCACTAACTGTCCCTCAAAGGAGCTCACAATCTAATCCCTACCAGAGTCCTATGTCTATGTGTATCTATGTGTATACTAGTAAGTATCGTGTAGTGTATGTATTGTAGTCTAAGGTCAATTTTTAGGGGGGAGCCAATTAACTTATCTGTATATTTTTGGGATGTGGGTAGAAACTGGAGTGCCCGGAGGAAACCCACACAGACACGGGGAGAACATACAAACTCCATATTATTATACATTTCTTTATTCACAAGTAGTTTTTATTTTTTATCAATAAAATATAAAAAATGATCAATGAAAACTTGGTTTGTGAAGAAAAAACAAAAAGAAGAATCCTGAGAATAAAAAAAGAAAAGAACAATACAATTTTCCTTCAAAATGAAAGTTTGTATATGTATGTATATATATATATATATATATATATATATATATATATATATATATATATACACATATCTATATCTATCTATCTATCTATCTATATATGTAAATAATGTTTTACTAGGTTCCATATTATTACTTTTACAAATAGTTTCCATTTTTATCAATTAAATTTGAAATATTGTCAATGAAAATTTGATCAGTGTAAAAAAAAAAAAAAAAATACTAATGCTAAGGGAAAAGAAAAGAAGAAAAAGAGGTTTTGTTTTGTTTTTTAAGGATTCTGACAGATTTAGTTGATTGTCTGGAGTTCCATCCTTTGGTTTGACGGCCAAGCTCCCTTTTCTCCCACATCCCCAAAACATACAAATGAGTTAATTGACTTCACCCTAAAAATTGGCCCTAGACAATACATACACTATTCAATACATACATAGACATATGACTATAATAGGAACTAGTCACTAGTTGTCAGCGTCATAATAATGTAAGGGTTAGATTGTGATCCACTCTGAGGACAGTCAGTGACAGGACTATGTACTCTGTAAAGTGCTGCAGAAGATGTCAGTACTATATAAATACATAATAATAATATGGTAGGACATTAGACTATGGCTATAGTAGGGATTAGATTGTGAGCTCCTGTGAGGACAGTCAGTGACATGAATATGTACTCTGTAATGTGCTGCAGAAGATGTCAGTACTATATAAATACATAATAATATGGTAGGAAATTAGACTAGGACTATGGTAGGATTAGATTGTGAGTTCCTCTGATGACAGTCAGTGACAGTGACATGACTAATGTACGCAGAAGATGTCAGACTCAGTACTATATAAATACATAATAATAATAAGGTAGGACATTAGACTATGGCTATGGTAGGATTAGATTGTGAGCTCCTCTGAGGAAAGTCAGTGACAGGACTATGTACTCTGTAAAGTGCTGCAGAAGATGTCAGTAGTTCTATATAAATACATAATAATTATATGGACTGACATTAGACTATGACTATGGTAGGATTAGATGAAGAGCTCCTCTGAGGAAAGTCAGTGACATGACTATGTACTCTGTAATGTGCTGCAGGACATGTCAGCACTATATAAATAGATAATAATAATATAGTAGACTATGACTATGGTAGGATAAGATTGTGAGCTCCTCTGAGGAAAGTCAGTGACATGACTATGTACTCTGTAAGGTGCTGCAGGACATGTCAGCACTATATAAATAGATAATAATAATATAGTAGACTATGACTATGGTAGGATTAGATTGTGAGCTCCTCTGAGGACAGTCAGTGACATGACTATGTACTCTGTAAGGTGCTGCAGGACATGTCAGCACTATATAAATAGATAATAATAATATAGTAGACTATGACTATAGTAGTTAGAGATGGCCCGAACATCAAATTTTCGGTTTGCAAACCTCAAACGTGAATTTTTCGCAAATGTTCGTGAACAGGCGACTCAGGTGAACCGCCATATACTTCAATGGGCAGGCAAATTCTAGATCTAGAATCTAAGATCTAGAGGGACTATTTCTAACCACAAAAGTGATGGAAAAGTTGTTTCAAGGGGCCTAACAACTGGACCGTGGCACGCTGGAGGGAGATCCCTGTCAAACATCCCACCAAAAATAACGTAGTTGACGCAGAGTCGTGTTTTAATCTCTAAAGGGCAGAAATCACATTACATTTCTAAATTGGTGGAATAAAGTGCTTTAAAACATCCGGCCTGTGTACACGCCCATCAAGTAGTATAAGGGTTAGGCCCCCTTCAAACTGACAGATGAAACATGCGTTTAACCACTTCGGGATCGGCCGCCTAACCCCCCTTAAGGACCAGGTATTTTGCGGTGGAGGGGGGTGCGCGCGTTTGAGGGGGGGGTCGGGCGGCCGGATCCCGTCTGTGGCTGGCTGGACAATGTCCCCCCCATGGTGGCAAGTGTCCCCCCTTACGCCAGCAGCCATCACTCACCTTCCAGGCTCCAGCGAAGAGCCGCAGTAGCCACCTCTTCTCCAGTCGGCATCTCTGCTCCAAATGACGCTCAGGTCGGGACGTGGCTTGATGACGTCATCAAGCCAGGACCCGGCGCTGACATCAGACGGAGCAGAGATGCCGGCCAGAGCAGAGGGGGGCGCCGATCGTCGCTGGAACAGCAGGGAGATGAGTGGATGCTCTTCTTTTCCCCCCTGCCGCCGCCGCTGTCAAAGTGATCACTACGATCCGACGGCGTACGCAATGGCTGCTGATCACTGAGGGGAGATGTCAGCTGTCATATGACACCTTAATCTCCCCTCTCGGATGCGCACGATTGCGTCGCAAGGGTTCTTTAGCGCGGACGTTGAATCAATGCGTTCTGTGTCGAATGATCAGTCTATATCGGTAAATTAGCTGTACACACTTTGGTCATTCATCATTGGTCGTTACAAAGAATCCAACAGGACGGATCAAAAACGACTAACGATATTGGTCGATATTGGTCGTGTACACGCGTCGTTGGAAAACGTTTGTTATGTTTGTATGAACGATCGTCGGTCGTGCATGCAAAAATCGATCGTTCTCGTTCATGTACAAACGATTTTTATCTGACGTGTGTACGAACCTTTATATTTCACTGGATTTGCTGCATGCTTGTTTCAGGCGTGTATTCAGACATTACTGAGGGTAGGAACACACTAGGCAGAATGGCATATGCGCTTTACACTATGTGCTATGGAAAACCCATATGTGATTCTGCCCGGTGTGTTCCTACCCTGATGCCATTCATGACGTCACGCACATGCACAGAAAGTGCCCGGCAACAGGAGCGCGATCTAGGACGCGCTCCGCCGGGCAGCGCAGGCGTACTACTCAGGGTCAGTGCGACCCGGAAGTAGTAAGAGCCCCAGGGATTTGGAGATGTTCACCGGCGAACGGTTCGGGAACCGTTCGCCACATCTCTATTGATTGGTCCATTTTCAAGCTGCATACATTTGTAAATTTACATAATCCTGCATGAACTTGGCAATATTTGCATCTCATTGCTCATCCCTACCAGGAAACTGGTATTGTTATAAGGAAATGCATATGGCAGCCTCCATCTCCCTCTCACTTCAGGTGTCCTTTGATGGCAACTGGAAACGTCGTTCAGGCGTCTTTTCCACGGACTGTTGAGCTGTGTGCTCAGCAAGCAGTTACCAGGCAGCAGTGAGCAGTTACCAGGCAGCAGTGAGCGGTTACCAGGCAGCAGTGAGCGGTTATCAGGCAGCAGTGAGCGGTGACCAGGCAGCAGTGAGCGGTTACCAGGCAGCAGTGAGCGGTGACCAGGCAGCAGTGAGCGGTGACCAGGCAGCAGTGAGCGGTTATCAGGCAGCAGTGAGCGGTTATCAGGCAGCAGTGAGCGGTTATCAGGCAGCAGTGAGCGGTTATCAGGCAGCAGCGAGCGGTTATCAGGAAGCAGCGAGTAGTTACCAGGCAGCAGCAAGCAGTTACCAGGCAGCAGTGAGCAGTTACCAGGCAGCAGCAAGTAGTTACCAGGCAGCAGCAAGTAGTTACCAGGCAGCAGTGAGCAGTTACCAGGCAGCAGCGAGTAGTTACCAGGCAGCAGCAAGCAGTTACCAGGCAGCAGCAAGCAGTTTCCAGGCAGCAGCAAGTCGTTACCAGGCAGCAGCAAGTAGTTACCAGGCAGCAGTGAGCAGTTACCAGGCAGCAGCAAGTCGTTACCAGGCAGCAGTGAGCAGTTACCAGGCAGCAGCAAGTCGTTACCAGGCAGCAGCAAGTCGTTACCAGGCAGCAGCAAGTCGTTACCAGGCAGCAGTGAGCGGTTATCAGGCAGCAGTTAGCGGTTACCAGGCAGCAGTTAGCGGTTACCAGGCAGCAGTTAGCGGTTACCAGGCAGCAGTGAGCAGTTACCAGGCAGCAGTGAGCCGTTACCAGGCAGCAGTGAGCAGTTACCAGGCAGCAGCAAGTAGTTACCAGGCAGCAGCAAACAGTTGTGAGAGTTTGAGAGGCATTTCACTGCCTCTCAACTGTCCGTAGAAAAGAGGCCTCAATGAGATGCAAATAATTTCATCTTGCATGCAAATGTAATGCAAATTATATGCAGGGTGAAACTGGAGCCAATGGAACTTGGTGGGAAGTGCATTTGATTGGCCCAGTCCCAATCTGCATGCGATTTGCATGAAACCTGTATGCAAGCAAGAACTAATTGCATCTCATCATCAACCCTCTCCAGTAGTAACATGGCTGTTTCTAGAGACTTTGATCCAGTGGTTTATAATATGACAGAGACGAAGTGAGTAGTTTTGGTTGTGGCTGAATGATTTATGACTCCGTCTGAGGTTAACCTGGGGGTGATGGGTCAGGCTAGCTTTCTTCTATGGCAGTATACGGGTTAGCGGAGGAAGCGTTTGAAGAATCAGAAGAGCTAAGTGGAGGAAACACCGTTGTGTGAGACTTGACGTTGCTGTTCAGCTGAAGAGTGTTCCGTTTCATCAGCCTCAACCCCGAGACACTCCTCATTTATTTCACAGATCACTTTCCTCCCGAGATCACACAGCCAGGAAAATGCTTCCTCCGCAACTGTGGAAAGTATGAACTCTATCAGCTCAATACATTTACATTTCAAACAAAAATAAACTTTTTCAATGTATTCAAAGTTGTAGAATGAAACTTGCTTCATGCAAACCTGAGGTGAAAACAAACTTATGATATAATGATGATATAATGATTTGTATGTGTAGTACAGCTAAGAAATAGAACATTTGTAGCACAGATATGAGTTTCATATTGTTTCCAGTACAGGAAGAGTTAAGAAACTTCAGTTTTATCTATGCAAAAGAGCTTCTCTGAGCTCTCTGACTAATTTAGGCCTCCTTTCCACGGACTGCTGAGCTATGTGCTCAGCAAGCAGTTACCAGGCAGCAGTGAGCAGCTACCAGGCAGCAACAACCAGTTACCATGCAGTAGTTAGCAGCTGTGCGAGTTTGAGAGGCATTTCACTGCTTATCAACAGTCCATGAAAATGAGGCCTTAGTCATCTACAGTAGAGATGCTGGCGAACAGCCCGCCAATGAATCTCTATGGGCAGTCTGGCCACGTACTACTTCCGGGTCGCAATGTCCCGGAGTATTACGTATACCCGTGGCTGCAGGTGTCCTTTAGTACGCATGCCCTGGCTTGGCAGTGTGCGTCAATGATTGCATCGACGCGCACCGCTGGGCCAGGGCATGCATACTAAAGAACCCATGCAGACAAGGGCATGCGTATGTCAGGAACCGGCCCGCGGCACGCCTGCGTATACGGTTCCCGACTGCGGGTTTGACCAGATCAAGCGGGGAGCAGCCTTATTTAAGCTACAAACACGGTTGTGACCCCTCAAAACACAACTCACTGCCACCACTAGCGGTTTGCTAGACACTTCCACTCTGTTGTCGAGTCCTCAGCGCGCAATCCGCGTTTTCGTATTCTGGTCAGCTTTGCGCTTTAGGCCAAATACGGGAATGCCACGCACACACACACACAGTTGCAATCTTACACTGTAGTGAAGCAAAACCACTAACAGTCGTTCTGAACGATACTGTTAGCCTCTCTGCTGTCGCTACTCGCACTGGCGTTTTCGTACGTTGGGTCAGCTTCGCGCTTTAGGCCAACGTATGACAAAGGCCCCCCCCCACACACAATGCAATTACAATTTCATATGGTAGTGTTGCTCAAGCATACAATGGATTGATACACAGTTGCACTTCAATCTCTTCTAGGCTATGAGTGTTAGTTTAGTATAGCAGAAGTCAAGCTTATTAAATAATAATTTAATATTCCAGGAAAAAGTGGAACAATGCAGAACAGAATATATACAAAAGATTACAAAAAAAAAACCAAAATAAAAAGTTACAAAATTAAGAGTCTACAAAGATACACACAAGATAAGTTGCCAAAAATAAAGATGGAATAAACGTTAAGTGAACTTTTACCCTCGCAAATGTCCAACCGTGGAGAGACGCGGATTTACCGATTTCCTCGGGATCATCTCTAGCAATGAGCTACTCTCGAGAGAAGATACCTGTGACTGTTCTGGACCAGCTTAAATAGTCTGAAGTGTCCCCTGGGGCATTTAATGCCCAGCCCCCAGGAACTAATGCCATTTCCCCGTTTGTGACATCACCGAACGTGTGTCATAATCTTCCTGTGATATGCAAACTTCAAAGGGTTCCTGTTTCAGCTTTTTGAAGGTTGCAGATTTCACAGGTAAGATTGTATCCTGAGAACAGCAAGTACCCTGTTTACACTTACAGATTTCAAAGCAATTCCATTTCCAGAATCTAACATCCACATGTGAAAAGTGTACTTTAGTACATACATGAAAAGACTTCCTTAGTCCAAGTTACAGGTGACAAACACGTTGTTGACAGTATTGGCCTGAATAGCCATCTCCTAATTAGATTCTAGGCAGACAGTCCCTAATTGCAGAGATTTCCCATCTCCCAGTTAGGAGCAGACCATGGCCATTGTCTGATTACCCCAGCTCTATTCACTGAAGTCCTCTTTAGATGCAAATGTAGGTCTATTGACCCACACCCACAATCACATGAACTGTCCAGGAATCTAGCCTGGCATATCTACACCTTTGACATTAACACAGCAGATTAGAAAAGTGATAGAAATATGTTCCTGTTATCCTTACATCTTCAGCCTCATAACTAGCTGCTATATTCCTGACACGCAATACTCCCGGACATTGCGACCCGGAAGTAGTACTAGGCCTGCTATTCGCAGCGAGCAGCTCTTGAGCTGTTTGCCTACATCTCTAATCTACAGTGCTGTTTGCTGAAGAACTTATATGAACCTGTCTCTCACTGTTTCTGGTTTGTTTAAAGAGACTCCGTAACAAAAATTGCATCTTGTTTTTTATCATCCTACAAGTTCCAAAAGCTATTCTAATGTGTTCTGGCTTACTGCTGCCTTTTCTACTATAACAGTCTCTGTAATAAATCAATGTATCTTTCCCCTGTCAGACTTGTCAGCCTGTGTCTGGAAGGCTGCCAAGTTCTTCAGTGTTGTGGTTCTGTGATGAATCTCCCCCCTCCAGGCCCCTCTCTGCACACTGCCTGTGTGTTATTTAGATTATGGCAGATTCTCTCTTCTCTCTTATCTTTTACAAGCTGGATAAATCATCCTCTGAACTGGCTGGGCTTTCACATACTGAGGATTACAGACAAGGGCAAAGCTGTTTGCAAGAAGAAAAGAGCAGCCTGAAACTTCAGCGCATGAGAGCAGAAGGGGGAAAGAAACACACAATGATCTCTTGAGATACAAAAGGAAGGGTGTATACAGCCTGCTTGTGTATGGATGTATTTTCTATGTGTGGACATGCTGTACATCAACCTACTTCCTGTTTTGGTGGCCATTTTGTTTGTTTATAAACAAACTTTTTAAAACTGTTTTTAACCACTTTTAATGCGGCGGGGAGCGGTGAAATTGTGACAGAGGGTAATAGGAGATGTCCCCTAACGCACTGGTATGTTTACTTTTGTGCGATTTTAACAATACAGATTCTCTTTAAGCTTTTACTGCAGAGCTAATGACCCTTTGAACTTTCCTGCTCTGTATCATAATTTAAACAACAGAGTATAGTTTGTAAACTGCAAATATTAGATAATGATGTAATGTTATAAAAAATGCTATATAACAGAAAATAAAAAGACAAAGGCCTCTCTTTTTAAAATACAGAATATGCCTTATTGCAAATATGATAGAATTATGCAATGTTACTAAACATTTAAATATGAGGTATTTTTTTACTGTCCTATTATCAGTACTACACACATACAAATCATTACATTCATAAGTTTTTTTTCACTTCAGTGTCACTTTAATGCAAACCTGAACTGAAAATTAAAAATCAAAATAAACATACACACGTCATACTTACCTCCATGTAAGTCAATAGGAGTTGCTTACATTGATAGACACGGCCAGGAACCAATGAAATCGGCGCCTGACCGTCTCACAGGGCTCTGCCGTTATAGAGACAGGCAGAACAAGTGAGCTGCAACGTGACATGGCAGGGATTCAGCGGTGAGATCGGCGTTAGCGACGAAAATGGTACATGCGTGCTGCGGCAGTGATTGAAATCTACACCCTGCCAGCCAGATAACCATCAAAACAGGGCGTAGATTTCAATCACCTCGGTCCTTAAAGAGGAGCTGTCGTGAAAATCTTAAAATTTAAAACACATACCAATAAAAAGTTCATTTCTTATAGAGAAAAATGAGCCATAAATTACTTTTCTCCTATGTTGCTGTCACTTCCAGTAGGTACTAGAAATCTAACATTACCGACAGATTTTGGGCTAGTCCATCTCTCCATAGGGGATTCTCAGCATGGCCTTTATTCTATATCCCTGAAAAAGATTTATACAAAGATGGTGGCCAGCCTCTCTGCTTGCTTCACACTTTTTTTGGCAGTTAGACGGAGCAACTGCCATTTACTAAGTGCTTTTAAAAATAAAGAAAACCCGGGCTAGTCCGAAATCTGTCGGTAATGTCATATTTCTCATACTTACTGTAAGTGACAGCAACATAGGAGAAAAGTAATTTATGGCTCATTTTACTCTGGAAGAAATGTACTTCTTATTTGTATATGTCTACATGTATTTAAAATTTTAATATTTTCGCGACTGAGGTCCTTTAAGTAGTTGAGTTCCCTTTAAGGCCTTGTTTGATGCTCTTATACCCCCTACTGACTGTAATGCATTCCATTGCAATAATGCTAATTGAACATTTCCGCCATGCACAAGCAACCATCTTCACCCATCGATATATTGGCAATAATTATTGTTATGCCGTCCATGACGTGTGCTGTTGTATTCTCACGTTTCCGCTAAGCATGTGCTGAGATCTCTTTCGGACCTCTTTGTTGCCATTAAACATGGATACATTTCAGGATGTTTTCATGTAAACTGTTGAGTGAGACAGAATCTGCGTAGAAATAGCCTTCGGGTAAAAGGAACATGTACTGAATCCTGTAAAGGCCGTTCCAATTTGCTTTCGTTACATAACATCTGTTCCAAAGATGCTGTATGGAGTTCATTTCACCAAATCTCTGCTACCAGCCCTGCAGTCTTTAAAGTGGAGCTGAACTCTTGCACAGGACAGAAAGAAAACAAAGAAATCCACCCTGTATACATTTAGGCCTAGTGCACACCAAGCGGTTTTGGTCGCGTTTTTAGAACCACTTGCGGATGTGGAAAAGCTTGGGTAATGTATTTCAATGGGCTGGTGCACACCAGAGCGGGAGGCGTTTTGCTGAAACGCATACTCCTGGGCTGCAGCATTTTTGGGATTTCGGAGGCGTTTCTGCCTCCAATGTTAAGTATAGAAAAACACAAAATGCTTGATAAAACGCGAGATTAGAGCAGTTTTCCAGGCGTCTTTGTTACAGTAGCTGTTCAGGAACAGCTTTACTGTAACAATCTCTGTAATCTGCTACACATAAAAACGCTACACAAAATCGCAAAACGATAGAAATACGCTTCATAATAATAAGAAAATACGCTTCAAAATACGCTCGCGTTTTGCGGATCTGCTAGCGTTTTTTGGTGTGACCAGGCCTTAGAGAGTTTAGCCACAACTGTGTAAGTTGATCTCTCAGCTGTGTCAGTTAAAGGGGAACTGAAGAGAGAGGTGTATGGAGGCTGCCATGTTTATTTCCCTTTAAGCAATACCAGTTGCCTGGCAGCCCTGCTGATCCTCTGCCTCTAATACTATTAGCCATAGCCCCTGAACAAGCATGCAGCAGATCAGGTGTTTTAGACTTTAAAGTCAGATCTGACAAGACTAGCTGCATGCTTGTTTCTGATGTTATTCAGATACTACTGCAGAGAAATAGACCAGCAGGGCAGCCAGGCAACTGGGATTGATTAAAAGGAAATAAATATGGCAGCCTCCGTATACCTCTTACTTCAGTTCCCCTTTAAGGTAGAAATAGCCGAATCCAATCAGATCCACTGTACTGCGTAGGCGCAAGTCCTTTGAGACCACAGAGTACAGTGGAAACGATTGGGTTAAACTATTTCCACCTTACCTGAACAAAGAGCCACTAGTACGTCTGCGCAGGATCGGAGAGGTAAATAAATCAGCGCTTTTCAAGTTGTCGGGGGAGGGTTGGGGAAACCAGCGCTGGATTCCCTGAAGCTACAGCGGAGGGGGAAGCCTCAATGGGATCCTGAGGCTTCCCCCTCCCGAGGTAAGTACCCCCCAGAGAGTTTTTTTAAAGTTCTCTTAGGTTCTTAGGCTCTTTAGGTTCTCATTAAGGTATCTCCTCTGCCACAGCAGAGCAGGTAATTTTAAACACAGGCTGTGAACCCTCCGTCTTATTCCTTGAAAGCAGGAAGTAGACACACTGCAGATTTATTGCAGGATTTGTATCAGCTGTAACTAAGAATTTTGTATTTCTTTAAAATTTATTATGCTGTTGCTTATCTTTTAGAGCGGAGAGGAAGTTCTGAGTTCAGGTCCCCTTTAATATGTTCTAACTAACAATCTAACAGGCAAGCTGACCAGTCTAGAATAACGTTTTGTCCTCTTATTTGACTATATATATATTTTTTAAATCTGTATCTCTAGTCAATCAAAAAGAGCTGGCACATCCAAGGTGAATCTTTATTGGTTCCATATAAAACATATAGCTAGAGTTGGGCCAAACCTCTGATTTTAGGTTCGCGAACCGGGTTCGCGAACTTCCGCGGAAGGTTCGGTTCGCGTAAAAGTTTGCAAACCGCCATAGACTTCAATGGGGATGCGAACTTTGAAAAAAAAAAAATTATGCTGGCCACAAAAGTGATGGAAAAGATGTTTCAAGGGGTCTAACACCTGGAGGGGGGGGATGGCGGAGTGGGATACATGCCAAAAGTCCCCGGGAAAAATCTGGATTTGACGCAAAGCAGCGTTTTAAGGGCAGAAATCACATTGAATGCTAAATGACAGGCCTAAAGTGCTTTAAAACATCTTGCATGTGTATACATCAATCAAGTAGTGTAATTAAGGTACTGCTTCACACTGACACACCAAACTCATTGTGTAACGCACCGCAAACAGCTGTTTGTGTAGTGACGGCCGTGCTGGACTGGTGCGCACCATGGCGAGAACAGGTATGCAGTGGCGGGTTCACTGAACAGAACAGGTATGCAGTGGCGGGTTCACTGAACAGAACAGGTATACAGTGGCGGGTTCACTGAACAGGTATGCAGTGGCAGGTTCACTGAACAGGTATGCAGTGGTGGGTTCACTGAACAGGTATGCAGTGGTGGGTTCACTGAACAGGTATGCAGTGGTGGGTTCACTGAACAGGTATGCAGTGGTGGGTTCACTGAACAGGTATGCAGTGGTGAGTTCACAGTACAGGTATGCAGTGGTGGGTTCACAGAACAGGTATGCAGTGGTGGGTTCACAGAACAGGTATGCAGTGGTGGGTTTACAGAACAGGTATGCAGTGGTGGGTTCACTGAACAGGTATGCAGTGGCGGGTTCACAGAACAGGTATGCAGTGGTGGGTTCACTGAACAGGTATGCAGTGACAGGTTCACTGAACAGGTATGCAGTGGCAGGTTCACAGAACAGGTATGCAGTGGTGGGTTCACAGAACAGGTATGCAGTGGTGGGTTCACAGAACAGGTATGCAGTGGTGGGTTCACAGAACAGGTATGCAGTGGCAGGTTCACTGAACAGGTATGCAGTGGTGGGTTCACAGTACAGGTATGCAGTGGTGGGTTCACAGAACAGGTATGCAGCCAGGAACAAGCTAAGCCTAACTAATCTTTCCCTATGAGAGACAGTCTGCAGCAGCTCGCCCTACTCTCACTAATGCAGGCACACGAGTGACCGTAATGGCTGCCGCTGCCTGCCTTATATAAGGGGGGTGGGGCTCCAGGGGCTAGTGTAGCCTAATTGGCTACACTGGGCCTGCTGACTGTGATGTAGAGGGTCAAAGTTGACCCTCCATGGTGCATTATGGGGCGAACCGAACTTCTGCAAACGTTCGCCTGCGGGACGCGAACGCGAACCACGGAAGTTCGCATGGAACCGTTCGCAGGCGAACCGTTCGGCCCAACTCTACATATAGCTGGCAGGGCCGGGCCGAGGCAGAGGCAAGAGAGGCTCCAGCCTCAGCCCGCAGTGTAGGAGGAGATGAAAAACTCACTCAGCTATCATTCCTCTATTGTGTTTAAAGCAGAGAGAAATAAGAAAAGGGGATACATGGCAGTAACTGCAAGCCTGATAACTAGAGACTGCATTCACGTGACTAGGCTCCACCCACCACACGCCCCTCCACATGACCAACGCTCCTGCAGCTCTGGCCAAGCTAGGGGGCTGAGAGAGGACCCGCTGGAGATTTGACACACAATGGGCTTGATTCACTAAACCGTGATAACTCAAAAATCACACCTTATCAAAGTTAACACACGTTATCAAAGTTAACACACCTTATCAGAGTAGCATAGCGAGCGCTACGAACTTATGCCTGCTAACTGGCAATGGCACTCATCCTGCCCTGAGCCCCTGCGGGTTCGTACCGCTCGCTATGCTACTCTGATAAGGCGTGTTAACGTTAATAACATGTGATAACTTGAATCAAGCCCTTAGTGTACGGTAGTCAGGGCCGGTTCAAGTAACAATTGGGCCCTAGGGCAAAATTAGCCTGGGGCCCCATAACAGACTCCCCCAAACCAAAAAGCGTCATTAGGGGCCCTTTGTTGCAGCCAAATTTCCATCCTGGGCCCCTGAGCTGGCTGCTGACCCTCCCCCAATCACCTCCCAACTTGACTGTGCTCCCTAGGACCATTGTAGTAACTATGTCAGTGTAGAGTGACCAGATTTTTGTAGGCTCAACCTAGGACGGGGGGAATTGGGGGGGGGGGGGGAACAGGGGGTGCGGCGCGCTGCGCGCGCCGAAAAATGTGGTGTCTGCAGCGTGCACGAAAAATGGGCGTGGCATTCTATGGGCGGAGCTAACGTAATGATGCAAAAGCGAAAGCAGTGTTTACGCCGTGATGTGGTCAAACGTGGACTCACATCATAGGTGTGCAGAAACTGTGTGATGCTATTTAATAGTATGCCATAACCCCAAAGCAGCAAACACAGCCAACTATGACCATTAAATAATAAATGCAGCAACAGTTACCCCGGACACCACAAAATAAACGCAATGGGCAACATTTCAGCACAAAATAAACGCATTGCGGGCAACATTTCAGCACAAAATAAACGCATTGCGGGCAACATGTCAGCATAAAATAAACGCAATGGGGGCAAACATGTCAGTACAAAATAAACGCACTGCGGGCATACATGTCAGTACAAGATAAACGCACTGCGGGCAAACATGTCAGTACAAGATAAACGCACTGCGGGCATACATGTCAGTACAAGATAAATGCACTGCGGGCAAACATGTCAGTACAAGATAAACGCACTGCGGGCATACATGTCAGTACAAGATAAATGCACTGCGGGCAAACATGTCAGTACAAGATAAACGCACTGCGGGCAAACATGTCAGTACAAGATAAACGCACTGCGGGCAAACATGTCAGTACAAGATAAACGCACTGGGGCAAACATGTCAGTACAAAATGAACACAATTTGGGCAAACATGTCAGTACAAGATAAACGCACTGCGGGCAAACATGTCAGTACAAGATAAACGCACTGCGGCAAACATGTCAGTACAAGATAAACGCACTGCGGGCAAACATGTGAGTACAAGATAAACGCACTGCGGGCATACATGTCAGTACAAAATGAACACAATTTGGGCAAATATGTCAGTACAAAATGTACAAAATGTGGGCAAACACTTCACCTGCAAGAAAAAGCATTTACTCACCTGGCAGAAGACGTCCCCTCACGCAGCCGGCCTCTGGTGTGTGCAGCTCCCCCTGGCCTGGACGATCTTCAATCTCCCGCTCAGCCTCTCACAGGCAGAGCAGGGCTACGGCAAGATGGCGTCCGGAGGCGGAGCCCTGTACTGGAGACAAATAGTCTCCAATACAGGGCTCCGCCTCCGGACGCCATCTTCCCGTAGCCCTGCTCTGCCGGTGCCTGCCGGAGGAGAACATTGCAGGCTGGAGCGGGGCTGCGGGGAATGAACTAGCGCAGCGTCTAGTAGACGCTGCGGCTAGTTCACTGTACGGTGGCCAGAGTCCCGAGGCCGGGACGTCCCGCTGCTAAAAGCGGGACGTTTCCCGGGACCTCATGCAGTCTGGGACAGCGCCCCCCGAAGACGGGACGCGTCCCGGGTAAAGCGGGACGTATGGTCACCGTATGTCAGTGTAGTGTCTCACCTGCCCGCCAGCACAGATGAGACGCTACTCTGCCAAATACACTGCAGAGTCCCTGGGGAGCAACAGTTAAGATGGGGAAGGGCCAGGGAAGGACTGGGACCTTTTGGCCTGGAGGGAAAACACAAACTAGAGGCCTGTTTTCACAATAGCCCAAGCCCAAATTACATCACATACGTGCCCCACATGCTATATGCCAGTCAGGGGCGTAGGAATAGGCCCTGCAGCCCCTGCGCCCGCGGGGGGGCCCGCCCCCCCCCCTGGGGCCCGCTCAGGGCCGTTTTGTGGGTGCTGGAGGGGTGGCAGCATGAGGGGAAAGCCTTGCCCACAGTCGGCGGGGAGAGGGGTAGTTCCCCCCTCTCCCTCACCTCGGGGCTCTCCCCTCTGCGCTCCCCTCCAGCTCGTAAGTGTCTGTGGGGCTGTGGTGGGCAGCGAGCGGCGGGCAGATACATACCTGCTTCCGTGCGTTCCATCGGAGACTTCTCCCTCTAGCGGCTGACGTCACTTCCGGAAGTGACGTCAGCCGCTAGAGGGAGAAGTCTCCGATGGAACGCACGGAAGCAGGTATGTATCTGCCCGCCGCTCGCTGCCCACCACAGCCCCACAGACACTTACGAGCTGGAGGGGAGCGCAGAGGGGAGAGCCCCGAGGTGAGGGAGAGGGGGGGAACTACCCCTCTCCCCGCCGACTGTGGGCAAGGCTTTCCCCTCATGCTGCCACCCCTCCAGCACCCACAAAACGGCCGCGAGCGGGCCCCGGGGGGGGGGGGGGGGCCGCTTAGAAAATCTGCAGGGGGGCCCGGTGGGGCCTAGTTACGCCCCTGATGCCAGTAGTCAAATGGGAAATACAGTAAGAACACTTGAGGGACAGCGTGACAGGTACAAGTATAATGTACTGGCACTGGGGGCACATAATACATTTTGAGTTACAACGGCCGGGGTTTACGTCGCATTCAGAATTTATCATCAGATTCCACCTGCAAGCAGCCCTTCTGCAGTCTAAGGACTATCTGCCAGCAGCGCTCCTGGAGTCTAGGGACTTTCTGCAAGCAGCTCTTCTGGAGTCTAGGAACTGTCTGCAAGCAGCCCTTCTGGAGTCTAGGAACTGTCTGCAAGCAGCCCTTCTGGAGTCTAGGAACTGTCTGCAAGCAGCCCTTCTGGAGTCTAGGAACTGTCTGCAAGCAGCCCTTCTGGAGTCTAGGAACTGTCTGCAAGCAGCCCTTCTGGAGTCTAGGAACTGTCTGCAAGCAGCCCTTCTGGAGTCTAGGAACTGTCTGCAAGCAGCCCTTCTGGAGTCTAGGAACTGTCTGCAAGCAGCCCTTCTGGAGTCTAGGAACTGTCTGCAAGCAGCCCTTCTGGAGTGTAGGATCTGTCTGCAAGCAGCCCTTCTGGAGTCTAGGAACTGTCTGCAAGCAGCCCTTCTGGAGTCTAGGAACTGTCTGCAAGCAGCCCTTCTGGAGTCTAGGAACTGTCTGCAAGCAGCCCTTCTGGAGTGTAGGATCTGTCTGCAAGCAGCCCTTCTGGAGTCTAGGGACTGTCGAAAACTTTTCAACGTAGATAATTCCTTATGTAACTGTGCTCATGCAGTCATTTTAACAATGGTGAGAGACTAGACAGATTTTTTTCCCATGGACCCTGCAGGCAACCCTTTGCTCTGCATGATGCTGTGTATATTTACCAAGCTTGCCCGCCCTCTAATGGCTCTGTAATTGGGCATTTATTTCCCTCAACCAGCCTAGTGGTTCACATTGCCTTATACAAAAGCATGAAAGCACCAGGCACTGTACCAGCCCTAAATCACTAAATGACAGGAAGTCTGGGGGGAAATCTCCCCCCTTCCCCCCTGGTCAGTCCTCCCATGGGGAGGGACACCTTGGGGGTCCCTACAGGCTATGGGGCCCTGGGGCAATTGCTTATTTTTTCCTATGGGGCCCTGGGGCAATTGCTTATTTTTTCCTATGGTAGCTCCGGCCCTGACGGTAATAAAAGGTTAACGCACCATTGGAGCACTCCTCCCTTTCTTGATTTTTGGTGCACCTCAGAGTAAGGTGTTACAGTAGCCAAGATGGGATATGATTAGAGCATGTACAAGCTTTTTAGTAGTCTCCTGTGAAAGGGATTGCATTTGATGGCCCATTTCCTAGCTGTATACAGATTGGGGTTGATTCACTGTGCTAACTTATAGCACAGCAGTGCGAAAATTCGCGTTTGTGCATGTAAACCGTTGCGCGCCTTATAACGTGCGCAAAACGTTAGCGTGGCCGGGCTATGAGTTAGCATGGTTTTGTGAAACAACCCTATTGTGTTAAATTTTCCTGTAAGATGCAATTACTTGCTTCTCATTGGTCATCTATACAGATCCTTTACTGCTATACGTACTGGTGTTCAGCAACATTGGTGCTTTCCTCTCTAGGCATCTACTGAGGTGGGAAATGCCCGCTTGATTACTATTGGTGTTTCTGCTGCAGATCAAAGCAGGCAGCCTCCTGCTCCTCCTCCCTTCCCTTTCCAAAGCCATGCAGCATGTCCATACAACAGTTATCAGCAAGATCTCACCTGAAAACATCATGAAAAAAAGCCAACTTGCATGCGTGTGGAGTTTTAGCAAATAGGGCCCAGTGACTTTCCTACCAGTAACATTAGATTCAGTTATGCACGGCGTGCCCATCTGAAAAACGTGCGCCAAGCCATGCAAAACCACTTCAGATTCTGCTGTGTATCAAAACAAGCGGAAAAGAAAACTTTGACATATTTACGGAGGTGTTACAATCTCCAGATACAACAGAACGTCCGCGGCATGCGCTCACCGCGTCATACATTCACGAGACTTGTAACTGCGCTGAAAATAAACGAGATTGGCAGCACAGCCCAAATTATTATGACGGGTAGTGAAAGACGTGTTGTGAGATGATGGGAGACTCCGAAGCTATCTGTCATCATGGCCCTACAGCGCGAGAGCTGCTTACAGCTACGGCAACATACAAATAAACACGTGTGTATTACATGTGTCACGCGTGTCACTAAGGAAATCAGTGTTTGACAACACAGGCATCAGTGCTGATCAAGGGCCAAGTGTGTCCGGGAGGCTATTAATGAGAGAGACATAGACTAAGCATGAAATTACGTGATAGAAAAATCTTGTGGAAAATCTACAGTGAGAGCAAGATACTGTAGAGGCAGCCGTCTTTAAAGAGAACCTGTACTGAGTAAAAATATTTAAAATAAACACATGAGGTAACTTCAAATGAACATTGCATAGTTACCTTGCCATCAGTTCCTTTCAGAAGCTCACCATTTTCTTCTGACAATAATCCCTTCCAGTTCTGACAACATTTTGTCAGATCTGAAATATATCAGTTGCTGTCAGTAAAATATCAGTTGCTGTCAGTTATAGCTGAGAGGAAAACGGATGTACCAGGTAATGTTCATGTTTCCCTATAGCTCAAGTGGGCGATGTTACAGTTTAACTGTGTGCTGACCAGAAAGCTGTTATGGGGTAATGGCTATTTTCAAAATGGAGGACGGAAAATTCCCTTGATCACCGTGAACAAACAGGACGCGGGAGAGGAGAAAGACACTGAGGAGTAGACTACATGGAAGTTAAGTATGACTTGTGTATGCTTATTTTGTCTTTTATTTTCAGTACAGGTTTTCTTTAAAGAGAAACTCCGACCAAAAATTGAACTGTATCCCAATCAGTAGCTGATACCCCCTTTTACATGAGAAGTCTATTCTTTATCACAAACAGACCATCAGGGGGCGCTGCATGACTGATATTGTGGTGAAACCGCTCCCACAAGTAACCCCTCCCACAAGAAAAGTTCAAACTTTTGGCAGTTTCCTGTCTGTGAACCTTGCTGCATTGTGGGAAATAGCTGTTTACAGCTGTTTCCAACTGCCAAAAAACATGAGCAGCTACATCACCTGCCAACAGTAAAATGTTCACTGGAGTTCCTCTTTAACCAGTTTAAAGTGGACCTGAACCCTTGCACAGGACAGAAGGAAAACATAGAGAAATGTACCCTGGATGTATTTAGAGAGTGTAGCCTGTCTAATTCCCCCTCATCTGTGACTAATCATAACTGTAACTTGATCTCTCAGCTGTGTCAGCTCAGGAATCTCAGCTGCCTCGGCAGAGAAGCTAATTTGTAAACATAGGGTGTTAACCCTATGTCTGCTTCCATGAAAGCAGGGAGGAGACAAACTGCAGATGTATTGCAGGGTTTGCATCAGCTGTAGCAAAGACATTTTTCTTCAAAGGTAATTATGCTGTTCCTTATCTTTTAGAGGAAGTTCTGAGTTAAGGTCTGCTTTAAAGTGACGCTGAAGTGACATTGGGGTGTATTCACTGAGTGTTGGAAAAAATTGCTTTGCACAGGGAGCGCATGGCAATTTTATTAGTACCTCCGGCAGCTATTAGCACAACCGCCATTACCTCGGTAACGCACACTGTGCTAGAGCACCGCATGCTGTGCAAGTGATACATTTTGTGACTACACCCCATTATGACTTTATAACCCTTATTTGTTTAATCGCCCTCTCTTTTTTCACACGTTATCAATAAAATGGCCTCATTTCTGGTAGGGTTATCAAACAAATCACCTCATGAAGTAATAGAATTCTGGTAGGTTTTAGTCATGTTTTACAACATGAGGTAAATTATGAGGTAATTTATGAGGTAATTTGCATTAATTTTACCAAAAATAGCTATTCTCGTGGAAATTAGTGGACATGTTAGCACATGATTTAGGCCTCCTTTCCACGGACCGCTGATAGGCAGTGAAATGCCTCTCAAACTCTCACAACTGCTTGCTGCTGCCTGGTAACTGCTCGTTGCTGCATGATAACTGCTTACTTCCACCTGGTAACTGCTTGCTGAGCACACAGCTCAACAGTTCGTGGAAAGGAGGCCTTACCGAGGCCAAGAATAACACAGATGGTAATACAGTTCCCTAATCTGGGTGTGAGGTCCTTGGTCTCTACACCCTGGAACTAGTCTGGAGAATAACACAGATGGTAATACAGTTCCCTAATCTGGGTGTGAGGTCCTTGGTCTCTACACCCTGGAACTAGTCTGAGCATAAACAGAATAACAGTTCAAGTAATCTGGCTAAGTGTGAATTCCCAGGTCCACCTGGTTCAAACACACTGAAGGATCTGACTGAGGTCTGAGTGCTTCCACGTAGTGATCGCAACGGCAGACAACTCGCAAGTGACCAGCAGAAACTATATATGGAGTAGTGCTCTCCAGCACCACCCCTAATTGCTCAACCAATAGTATCCCGCTCAGAAGTCAGCTGATCGGCGTGGTCAGCTGACTCTCCCTGCTTAGTATAAGAATTCTGCCTCTCAGCGCGCGCGTGTGTATTCCTAAGCCTGTGTGCACTAACAGACCCAGCCACACTAGACACACGCTTCCGCGTGCAAACCGCCGCGCTGGACGCGGAATCAGCCGCCTCCTCAGTAGCACACGCGGAGGCTTTTCCGCGATCTCTCACAATCCGAATCTTTTGATTGCCTTATAACTGCCGTGGCAATCCGATATCCGTTTTAAAAAATCTCCATTCTCTGATTAGTTGAATGCTTCCAAGGGCTGTGATTGGCCTAAAATAACGGAGTTGCTCTGGTAAGTTGGATTTCTGCAGAACTCCTATTTCCATTTCCGATCTTCCAGATTGATAGGGGCGTTGCTAGGATCCTAAGAGATCTGGGGCTCTTTTGGGTACTCCAGCAAATGGGTGTAACCATGCACCAGGATGTGGGTGTGGTCATGGGTGGAGCCAACTTTACATGAACATAACAGCAGTGTAAGTAAGCCAGCCCAGCAAAATGTTGGATAAAGCTCCCCTCTCCATTAATGCAAAAAACAAAAATTTAGTATATCACTAAAAGAGGAACTGTCGTGAAAATCTTAAAATTTAAAACACATACAAATAAAAAGTACATTGCTCCCAGAGTAAAATGAGCCATAAATTAAGTTTCCCCTATGATGCTGTCACTTACAGTAAGTAGTAGAAATCTGACATTACCGACAGGTTTTGGGCTAGTCCATCTCTTCATGGGGGATTCTCAGCATGGCCTTTATTCTTTATAAAGACATTCCCTGAAAATGATAAGTACAAAGATGCTGGCCAGCTTCCCTGCTCACCATACACTATTTTGGCAGTTGGACGGAGCAACTGCCATTTACTAAGTGCTTTTAAAAAGAAAGAAAACCCTGAGAATCCCCTATGAGAAGATGGGCTAGTCCAAAATCTGTTGGTAATTTCATATTTCTAGTACTTACTGTAACTGACAGCAACATAGGAGAAAAGTAATTCATGGCTCATTTTACTCTGGGAGAAACATACTTCTTATTTGTATATGTTTTAAATTTTACGATGATTTTCGCGACAGTTCCTCTTTAAATAAACAGTACCACTTAAAGAGACACTGAAGCAAGAATAAATCTCGCTTCAGTGCTTATATTCAGCAGGGGCATGTGTGCCCCTGCTAAAACGCCGCTATCCCGCGGCTAAACTAGAGACCCTTACCCCCCAAATCCCCCCCTGCAAAATTTACGACCAGCTAACGGCTGCAGCCCTGCCTCCAGTCGCGTCTATCAGCGGCACATCGCCGCCTCTCCCCCACCCCTCTCAGCGAAGGAAGACTGAGAGGGGCGGGGGAGAGGCGGAGATACACGCTGACAGACGCGCGTGAGGCAGGGCTGCAGCGGTTAGCCCTGCCTCAATCAGGAAGAGATCCCCGGCACCACGGAGGGGATTTGGGAGGTAAGGGACCCCCGTTTAGCCACGTGATAGCGGCGTTTTAGCAGGGGCACACATGCCCCTGCTGAATATAAGCTCTGAAGCGAGTTTTATTCTCGCTTCAGAGTCTCTTTAAACATGCCTAGGCAGTTACCTGGCTTCTGTGCTGGCTGGTCTGGCTTTCTGCTGGGCGGGCTGACCTGCTTCCATGTTGTCTGGCACTTTCCCCATAACATTCCCTGACCTTCTAGTGAACCCACTCTCATGCTCCCATGGGCCTCCCATTGAGGCACCCAAACTCCCAGCATGCCCTCATAGAAGAACCACAGCTCCCTGCATGCCCCCATAAAGACATCACAGTGCCCAGCATGGCACCACATCACCCAGTATGCCCACATAGAGGCACCACAGCACCCAGCATACCCCTGATTGATGAACCACTGCTCCCAGCTTGCCATTGAGGCATCACAGCTGACTCTTCCTAGGAGAAATCCGGGGCACCCCAGAATAGATCCAGGGCACGTGCCACTGATCTTTGGGGCAAGCAACGCCCCTGCCGATGGAAAAGCTGATTTCTGATCGGAAATTTCCATTCCAGTGGAAATTTCTGCCCATCCCTATCAGTGATTCTTATTTATCCGTCATTTATTTGAATGAGCGCTGAGTGAGTAACTCTTCTGAGCATGATGTCACATCTTCAGCCTTGGAACATGGCAATCTGGAATGTGTACTTGCCTCTCGCTGTGTCATAGCGCTCACAATATATACTAAATAGCAGATTAAGTCATTTACTGAAGGAAATAAAATCCAGATGGAGAGATTTGTTTTCTGATCTCGCTTCCTCAAACGGAGGGAAAAAAAATCCAGTGTACTGTTTAATGTATCAACATAGATTTAAACATTCCTCGTCGCACAATTAAATTCTTTGTTCTTTAAACAAATTCATCCCAAGCAGCTCACAGTGGACTTGTTTAAATAGTTTCTTGGTTGAAAAAACACTTTGTTATCAAATCCCTTCCACAGTGATGCGTAGGTGGTCAACCAAATTCACAGAACCCAGGAAAACGCAAGATTCCCTATCGTTCTTTGCTTAAAGGGACACTAAAGTGGAAAAAAAAAACGTATGATATGGATTGCATGTGTAGTATGGATAATGAATAGAACATCAGTAGCAAAAAATAAAGAGTCTCGTGTTTTTATTTTCAATTATATAGCATTTTTTTATAACATTACATCATGATCTAATATTTGCAGTTTACAAACTATACTCTGTGTTTTAAATTATGATACAGAGCAGGAAAGTTCAAAGGGTCATTAGCTCTGCAGTTAGGGCCCATTCACACTTATAATCGCAAAACGTTTTGCGGGAGTGATTTTTCCCGCGATTCACGCGGAAAAAAATCACTGGACACTGTGGCGGTTTTGGAGCGACCGCGATTAGCGTGCTTTGCACGTTAATCACAATCGCTGTTCACGAAACGCAAACCGCCGGCAAACCGCTGCATGCAACGCGTTTGCGGTTATCGCTAACCGCAAATGCTGCAGTGAGAACACTGCCATTTGCTACAATGTGTAGCGTTTTTTACAAAACCGCTAGCGGTTTGCCATGAGTGGGAATCGCACAATTGCTGCTTAGGTGTGAATGGGCCATAAAAGCTTAAACAAACAAGAAACAGTGAGAGACAGGTTGAGATAAGTGCTTCAGAAAACAGCACTTTTTTCCACCCAAGTTAGGTCAGAAAAGTTCTTTTGAGAACAAGTGAAGTTTCTTAACTTTTTCTGTACTAAAAACTGTATGAGACTCATATCTGTGCTACTAATATTCTATTTCTTAGCAGTACTATGCATACAATTCATAATATCATAAGTTTATTTTTACTTCAGATTCCCTTTAAAGGATACTACAACCGAAAAAAATGATAGCTGCAGTGTGTGGGGGGTTAAAAGTACATACCATCTGTTCCTCCTGCCCCCCTCCGTCTGCCGCCGTTAGTCTAATATACATCCCGGCGTCCGGTGCCTTGCTTGACCCCTCACCCGGACATACTGCGCTCTGTGTGTGCAGTATGTCCTCCCCTCTTCACTTCTGGTCGGCGCATAGCGATCGCTCAGAGGCATGCTGACCCTTCTGGGCTGCGTGTGCGCTCCACTATACCAAACGTCACATGATTAGCAGAGGAGACAGAGGGATCAGCGTGCTTCACACGGGTCCGTGCTGCGCACATGCGCAGTGGCCAAAAGCATGGACAATGCTACACAGAGACAGCAGGCACGGATTATGAGTGTTGTTTAGAAAAGAATAGCCCTTTTAGGGATGGTTGAAAATGCCCATTTCCCACTCTGTAAAAATTTCCACCAACGCCAAGTTCCGTTTTTCTGATTTCTGATATTCTGATTTTTTGTTTTTCTGATTTCCGAGGAGTACTTTATCCACTTCAGCCTATCTGGACGAATATGTTCGTCCAGATAGGCTGTGCTGCTGCCAGTGTGCGGTGCGCACGTTCCCGTTTTAGGTTTCATATACAAAAATCTACCTTTACAATTAACACTCAATACTGAAACATTTGTCTCTGATTAACCTTCCTGGCGGTAAGAGCGAGCTGAGCTCGGGCTATGCCGCGCAGGAGCATTTCTCAGGCCCTGCTGGGCCGATTTGGGTAATTGTTTTTTATTGCATGCAGCTAGCACTTTGCTAGCTGCATGTATACCGCGATCACCGCTCCTCGCCGCTAATTCGCCACTACCCGCCACATTAGAGGGCCCCCCGCCCCAGACCCTGTGCGCAGCCTGGCCAATCAGTGGATCGGGACTCCGTTGGTGACGTCATCGGGATCGTCACTATGGCGACGGGGGAAGCCCATTCTGAACGGGATTTCCTTATGGGCAAGCGCACCGGCGGCGATCGGAGGGGTGGGAGGGACACCGCAGGGAGGGGGGCATCATGTAGCTAGCGCTAGGCTAGCTACATGATAAAAAAAAACATTTTGCAAAAAAACCCTTCCCGCGGCCGCGGGAATCAGACCGCCAGGGAGGTTAAAGGACCACCACTGAGAAATTTTTGTAACATTTAAAATACACTATCACATACCGCTCAACTCTTTGAGATAAAAAAGATGGATAATTTAAGACACGCCCATGCTACACCTCTAACCACACCACACCTCTTGTCATGCATATCACAAAGAATTGAGAACCAAAAGATGTGGTTTTATTATTCAAAACACACTGATCTATCATCAGTAGTTTTTCTTCATTTTAACATTTGAAAACAAGAAATATATCAATTTAATTGATGGGAGAAAAGTTTAGAGTCAGTTAAAGGACCTCTGTCGCGAAAATCTTAAAATTCAAAATATATGTAAACATATACAATCAAGAAGTATGTTTCTTCCAGAGTAAAATGAGCCATAAATTACTTTTCTCCTATGTTGCTGTCAGTTACAGTATGTAGTAGAAATCTGACAGAACCAACACGTTTTGGACTAGCCCATCTCCTCATCAGGGGTTCACAGGGATTTCTTTATTATTAAAATGCACGTAGCGAATGGCAGTTGCTCTGTCCAACTGCCAAAAAAGTGTACGGTGATAAGGGAGGCTGGCCACCATCTTTGTATAAATCTTTTTCAGGGAGTGTCTATATAAAGAATAAAGGCCATGCTGAGAATACCCTATGGAGAAATGGACTAGCCCAAAACCTGTCGGTAATGTCAGATTTCTACTACTTACTGTAAATGCCAGCAACATAGGAGAGAAGTAATGTATGGTTCATTTTACTCAAGAAGAAAAGTACTTTATTTGTATGTGTTTTAAATCTTAAAGCGGAATATAACCCTGCATTTCAACTTTGCTCTAAAACATTATTTACAGCATATTATATGCAACCAGCATTTTATTTTTACTAGACCAGCACTGGAAGGGTTACACACAGAGCTTTAAAGTTCCATGGATAGAAATGCAGACGCATCCGAAGTTTAGATAGATACATTTAAGTAAACACAATGTAACACGTGGTGAATGTTACACACTCTCTGGCTGTCCTCCAGCTCCTGCACAGTCAGAGAGTGTGTGTCACATTCCACACTTGTTACATTGTGTTTAATTAAATGTATCTATCTAAACTTCGGCTGCTGCAGCATTTCTATCCATGGAACTTTAAAGCTCTGTGCAACCCTTCCAATGCTGGTCTAGTAAAAAAAAAAAAAAAAATGCTCGTTGCATATAATATGCTGTAAATAATGTTTTACAGCAAAGTTGAAATGCAGGGTTATATTCCGCTTTAAGATTTTCACGACAGTTCCTCTTTTAACACATTTTTCAATAGAAAAATACAAACATTAGCACAGGTCTTTACATTTGTCCTGAAAGAGGGACAAATAAGGACGAAAGAGGGATTTGGTTCCCAAAGAGGGACTGTCCCTTCGAAAGGGACTATAATTTAAAATCTGACTGGTTTTGGACTATGTATGCTGGATCCATCTCAAGGAGCCCACATTTGACCAGAAGGGCAAAGATTGTATCACATGCCATTAATGACAGTTTGCTCTGTCTTTCTATCTGGTGAGTCTGCAACAACAACAACAACAACAACAACAACCCATTGGGGGTGGTCAAGTTATTGGATTCTTTTTAATTGAGGTTGTGGGAGTTGTGAGTGACGCAGTTTGGGGTGTGCACCTATGTGGGGTGTGGTGATAGCTATCGATGACCAAGAGTACTGCTGAAGTTTTTTTTAGAAGATTATAGAAGGGCCGATCTTGTTGAATTACATTTTGAACTGACTTTGGACTGAGCACCATTTGATTTGTTCTGTCAGCTTCTACCTGATTGCTGTTTTTTTGTTTTTCTTGCATAACATTTCTCAGTGTGTTCCCTTTGAGGGCATAATTTTTTTACCTTAGATTGTATGATGGGATTGTGGAGGCTTTCAGCTATTTCTGAGATCTGTAAAATACACAAAGTAACATTTGTTGAGATACAATTTTCTGTACTATGTTCATGAATGGCCCCAAGGTACTAACAACCAAATTAAAAAAAAAAACAGAGACCCCACACACTGATTTGTTTTAAACTTTAAACACAAACACACTATCTGATTGGTCGATTTAATTTTAATCAGCTCTCATCACGGAAGAAGCCAAAACCCCAACTGTGTAAATGTTTCCATCACAATTTATTCTTGAATCAGTTGAGGCAAACATTGGCCCGCCTTTCAAATAACAACTGGCCAAATGTTTCCCTGGGCTGTGCCATCTCCATCAGAGGGAGATGAGACTGTTGTATAAATGTTTGTCTTGGATGTGCAAACCATTTATAAAATCATATTTATGCTGTATAAATGTTTGCTAAGAGCACATAAACTGTTTTAGTCTTACGTACGATATTATTGTGCAAACTATGTCTGATCTTGTAGACCAGCTAAAGGTGTCTCGAAATATGGAAAGGTGCTTGCCATATCACAGGTGAAGCACAGACTAACTGTGGAAGAAGCCCACCTGAAGGAAAGTCCATAGCAGGGATGTGACTAGAGGGGATCGTGGGGGGCCAGAGCTGTTTGGGCCCCCAACTACTAACCTTCCCTTCCTCCGATACAGGGGACTATACTTCAGATCAGATGTTTTTGTGCCTACACTTGCTACGAATGTGAAGATCATGATGGCCACACTTGTGTTATGACCCTTGTGAGATGGGCCCCAAGGTCGGGAAGAGCACCAAGAGGATGGAAGGCAAGGGGTAAGGGCATTATGGGGGGGCATGAAACTTTTGCTGCGGGGCCAAATAAACTATAGTTACATCACTGGTCCATAGGGAAGATGAATTTGTTGGCTTTTGGCTTGGTCTCCTTTGGTTTTTTTCCCCCTCCTCCACAGTAGGGTAATGAACAGGGTTGCAGTAACTGCAAGGAGGGGACTTCTTCCCTCTCTCCATCTGATACAGGGAACCTTATGGCAAGTAGTAGAAAAGGAACGGCACTAGATGTATGACTGGCAGTGTAGGGACGAGTGGTGCAAGAACTGTGCCTTCAGGCAAAGCAAGCAATGTGGAAAAAGGTGGAGATCCGGGCACCAGTCCAACGTCACCTCCGTATCCTGACATCAATTGCAATAAAAATTAGCCTGACAACTGTTTCGTAGGGAAACCCTACTTCGTCAGAGGCAGTACTGTACTGCCTCTGACGAAGTAGGTTTCCCCTACGAAACAGCTGTCGGGCTAATTTTTATTGCAATTGATGTCAGGATACTGAGGTGATTAATAAAGGTGACATTGGAATGGTGCCCGGATCTCCACATCCTCTTTTTCCATGATACAGGGAACCCCCTTCCTTCTCTCCTCCTAGAGCTGGGGTTCCCTCCCATGCAGAGAGGCATAGCAGTAGTGACAGTGTCACTTCTGATACAGCCATAACTTCCAAAATTTTTGACTTCTGGTCGGCGCATAGCGATCGCTCAGAGGCATGCTGACCCCTCTGGGCTGCGTGTGCGCTCCACTATACCAAGCGTCACATGATTAGCAGAGGAGACAGAGGGTTCAGCGGGCTTCACACGGGTCCGTGCTGCGCACATGTGCAGTGGCCAAAAGCACGGACAATGCTACACAGAGACAGCAGGCACGGATTATGAGTGTTGTTTAGAAAAGAATAGCCCTTTTAGGGATGATTGAAAATGCCCATTTCCCACTCTGTAAAAATTTCCACCAACGCCAAGTTCCGTTTTTCTGATTTCTGATATTCTGATTTTTTGTTTTTCTGATTTCCGAGGAGTACTTTATCCACTTCAGCCTATCTGGATGAATATGTTCGTCCAGATAGGCTGTGCTGCTGCCAGTGTGCGGTGCGCGCGTTCCCGTTTTAGGTTTCATATACAAAAATCTACCTTTACAATTAACACTCAATACTGAAACTTTTGTCTCTGATTAACCTTCCTGGCGGTAAGAGCGAGCTGAGCTCGGGCTATGCCGCGCAGGAGCATTTCTCAGGCCCTGCTGGGCCGATTTGGGTAATTGTTTTTTATTGCATGCAGCTAGCACTTTGCTAGCTGCATGTATACCGCGATCACCGCTCCTCGCCGCTAATTCGCCACTACCCGCCACATTAGAGGGCCCCCCGCCCCAGACCCTGTGCGCAGCCTGGCCAATCAGTGGATCGGGACTCCGTTGGTGACGTCATCGGGATCGTCACTATGGCGACGGGGGAAGCCCATTCTGAACGGGATTTCCTTATGGGCAAGCGCACCGGCGGCGATCGGAGGGGTGGGAGGGACACCGCAGGGAGGGGGGCATCATGTAGCTAGCGCTAGGCTAGCTACATGATAAAAAAAAACATTTTGCAAAAAAACCCTTCCCGCGGCCGCGGGAATCAGACCGCCAGGGAGGTTAAAGGACCACCACTGAGAAATTTTTGTAACATTTAAAATACACTATCACATACCGCTCAACTCTTTGAGATAAAAAAGATGGATAATTTAAGACACGCCCATGCTACACCTCTAACCACACCACACCTCTTGTCATGCATATCACAAAGAATTGAGAACCAAAAGATGTGGTTTTATTATTCAAAACACACTGATCTATCATCAGTAGTTTTTCTTCATTTTAACATTTGAAAACAAGAAATATATCAATTTAATTGATGGGAGAAAAGTTTAGAGTCAGTTAAAGGACCTCTGTCGCGAAAATCTTAAAATTCAAAATATATGTAAACATATACAATCAAGAAGTATGTTTCTTCCAGAGTAAAATGAGCCATAAATTACTTTTCTCCTATGTTGCTGTCAGTTACAGTATGTAGTAGAAATCTGACAGAACCAACACGTTTTGGACTAGCCCATCTCCTCATCAGGGGTTCACAGGGATTTCTTTATTATTAAAATGCACGTAGCGAATGGCAGTTGCTCTGTCCAACTGCCAAAAAAGTGTACGGTGATAAGGGAGGCTGGCCACCATCTTTGTATAAATCTTTTTCAGGGAGTGTCTATATAAAGAATAAAGGCCATGCTGAGAATACCCTATGGAGAAATGGACTAGCCCAAAACCTGTCGGTAATGTCAGATTTCTACTACTTACTGTAAATGCCAGCAACATAGGAGAGAAGTAATGTATGGTTCATTTTACTCAAGAAGAAAAGTACTTTATTTGTATGTGTTTTAAATCTTAAAGCGGAATATAACCCTGCATTTCAACTTTGCTCTAAAACATTATTTACAGCATATTATATGCAACCAGCATTTTATTTTTACTAGACCAGCACTGGAAGGGTTACACACAGAGCTTTAAAGTTCCATGGATAGAAATGCAGACGCATCCGAAGTTTAGATAGATACATTTAAGTAAACACAATGTAACACGTGGTGAATGTTACACACTCTCTGGCTGTCCTCCAGCTCCTGCACAGTCAGAGAGTGTGTGTCACATTCCACACTTGTTACATTGTGTTTAATTAAATGTATCTATCTAAACTTCGGCTGCTGCAGCATTTCTATCCATGGAACTTTAAAGCTCTGTGCAACCCTTCCAATGCTGGTCTAGTAAAAAAAAAAAAAAAAATGCTTGTTGCATATAATATGCTGTAAATAATGTTTTACAGCAAAGTTGAAATGCAGGGTTATATTCCGCTTTAAGATTTTCACGACAGTTCCTCTTTTAACACATTTTTCAATAGAAAAATACAAACATTAGCACAGGTCTTTACATTTGTCCTGAAAGAGGGACAAATAAGGACGAAAGAGGGATTTGGTTCCCAAAGAGGGACTGTCCCTTCGAAAGGGACTATAATTTAAAATCTGACTGGTTTTGGACTATGTATGCTGGATCCATCTCAAGGAGCCCACATTTGACCAGAAGGGCAAAGATTTTATCACATGCCATTAATGACAGTTTGCTCTGTCTTTCTATCTGGTGAGTCTGCAACAACAACAACAACAACAACAACAACCCATTGGGGGTGGTCAAGTTATTGGATTCTTTTTAATTGAGGTTGTGGGAGTTGTGAGTGACGCAGTTTGGGGTGTGCACCTATGTGGGGTGTGGTGATAGCTATCGATGACCAAGAGTACTGCTGAAGTTTTTTTTAGAAGATTATAGAAGGGCCGATCTTGTTGAATTACATTTTGAACTGACTTTGGACTGAGCACCATTTGATTTGTTCTGTCAGCTTCTACCTGATTGCTGTTTTTTTGTTTTTCTTGCATAACATTTCTCAGTGTGTTCCCTTTGAGGGCATAATTTTTTTACCTTAGATTGTATGATGGGATTGTGGAGGCTTTCAGCTATTTCTGAGATCTGTAAAATACACAAAGTAACATTTGTTGAGATACAATTTTCTGTACTATGTTCATGAATGGCCCCAAGGTACTAACAACCAAATTAAAAAAAAAAACAGAGACCCCACACACTGATTTGTTTTAAACTTTAAACACAAACACACTATCTGATTGGTCGATTTAATTTTAATCAGCTCTCATCACGGAAGAAGCCAAAACCCCAACTGTGTAAATGTTTCCATCACAATTTATTCTTGAATCAGTTGAGGCAAACATTGGCCCGCCTTTCAAATAACAACTGGCCAAATGTTTCCCTGGGCTGTGCCATCTCCATCAGAGGGAGATGAGACTGTTGTATAAATGTTTGTCTTGGATGTGCAAACCATTTATAAAATCATATTTATGCTGTATAAATGTTTGCTAAGAGCACATAAACTGTTTTAGTCTTACGTACGATATTATTGTGCAAACTATGTCTGATCTTGTAGACCAGCTAAAGGTGTCTCGAAATATGGAAAGGTGCTTGCCATATCACAGGTGAAGCACAGACTAACTGTGGAAGAAGCCCACCTGAAGGAAAGTCCATAGCAGGGATGTGACTAGAGGGGATCGTGGGGGGCCAGAGCTGTTTGGGCCCCCAACTACTAACCTTCCCTTCCTCCGATACAGGGGACTATACTTCAGATCAGATGTTTTTGTGCCTACACTTGCTACGAATGTGAAGATCATGATGGCCACACTTGTGTTATGACCCTTGTGAGATGGGCCCCAAGGTCGGGAAGAGCACCAAGAGGATGGAAGGCAAGGGGTAAGGGCATTATGGGGGGGCATGAAACTTTTGCTGCGGGGCCAAATAAACTATAGTTACATCACTGGTCCATAGGGAAGATGAATTTGTTGGCTTTTGGCTTGGTCTCCTTTGGTTTTTTTCCCCCTCCTCCACAGTAGGGTAATGAACAGGGTTGCAGTAACTGCAAGGAGGGGACTTCTTCCCTCTCTCCATCTGATACAGGGAACCTTATGGCAAGTAGTAGAAAAGGAACGGCACTAGATGTATGACTGGCAGTGTAGGGACGAGTGGTGCAAGAACTGTGCCTTCAGGCAAAGCAAGCAATGTGGAAAAAGGTGGAGATCCGGGCACCAGTCCAACGTCACCTCCGTATCCTGACATCAATTGCAATAAAAATTAGCCTGACAACTGTTTCGTAGGGAAACCCTACTTCGTCAGAGGCAGTACTGTACTGCCTCTGACGAAGTAGGTTTCCCCTACGAAACAGCTGTCGGGCTAATTTTTATTGCAATTGATGTCAGGATACTGAGGTGATTAATAAAGGTGACATTGGAATGGTGCCCGGATCTCCACATCCTCTTTTTCCATGATACAGGGAACCCCCTTCCTTCTCTCCTCCTAGAGCTGGGGTTCCCTCCCATGCAGAGAGGCATAGCAGTAGTGACAGTGTCACTTCTGATACAGCCATAACTTCCAAACTTTTTGAGATAAGGAAGGCGGACATTTTAAGGCACGCCCCTGTCACACCTCTAACCACACCCCTACCACATCCTAGTCACACAAAGAATTCAGAATCAAAAGATATAGTTTTATCATTCAAACCACACGTGTCCTGCCTATCATCATTGCTCTTTTCTTCATTTTAGCATTTGAAAATAAGAAATATATCAATTTAACTGATGAAAATAAAGTTTAAAAGTCAGTTAAACACATTTTCTCAGTAAAAAAAATACATTTATTAGCATAGGTCTGTGCATCAGTCTTTAAAGAGGGACAAATAAGGAAGAAAGATGGTCAGAGGGATTTGATTCCCAAAGAGGTACTGTCCTTCCGAAGTGGGACAGTTGGTAGCGATGTACATCTTTAACCTCCCTAGCATTCTAATAAGATCACCAGGGCGGCTGCGGGAGGGTTTTTTTTAAATAAAAAAAAAAACTATTCAATGCAGCCAACTGAAAGTTGGCTGCATGAAAGCCCACTAGAGGGCGCTCCGGATCCGTAATTCTGATCGCCTCCGGCGACCAGAATAAACAAGGAAGGCCGCAATGAGCAGCCTTCCTTGTTTTGATTACCTCGTCGCCATGGCGACGAGCGGAGTGACGTCATGGACGTCAGCCGCCTCCGATCCAGCCCTTAGCGCTGGCCGGAACTGTTTGTTCCGGCTACGCTGGGCTCGGGCGGCTAGGGGGACCCTCTTTCGCCGCTGCACGTGGCGGATCGCCGTGCTGCGGCGGCGATCAGGTAGCACACGCGGCTGGCAAAGTGCCGGCTGTGTGTGCTGCTTTTTATTTGGAGAAAATCGGCCCAGCAGGGCCTGAGCGCCAGCCTCCGGCGGTGATGGACGAGCTGAGCTCGTCCAGACCGCTCAGGAGGTTAACTTCAGTAGAGCTTCCTACTGTCACTCGGTACCGGTTTCCAGACTTCTCACAGATCTTTTCACATCACAGAGATTTGACACTGGGTGGATATTTTGATATGTCCCATTTCATAGAGGTGGCGGACTGGGGTTACTGTATGTGTGTGGGGGGGGGTGACTGTAGAGAGATATCGGGGAGGTTTTTGTTTGTTTGCTCTTTTTGAAACTCCTGTACATTCGAACATGGCTGTAAATTGTATTTGATGTGCAATACAAAATTAAATATGAAAAAAAGAGATGTGACAAGATCAGGATGGTGTGTAACAGACAGTAGGTGGCTGACTATGGTTACTGGTAGAGGGTACCATACCTGATGTATAATATACCTCTGTGAGGTGCTAAGCTTACTGCTAGACCTGCATGAGTTGTGTACTCCTTGTTATAGTCGGATGAAGTGGGATATGCCCACGAAACGCGTTGCACTTGTCTGGAGTATGTAAATATTTTTTTTTAGTTGAAAAAATCAACAGTACCTTGTGTCTACCTCGAGGAGGGAAGTCTACCGCTACCTCCTGCTTTTAAAGTTTTTAGTTCTTTTTATACTACTGGCGCCTCTGTACAACTGTACAATAAGGGTACTATATACCTACTTCACTGGCTGCTATGGAGGGGGAATGGTGCTCTGGTGTCCACACTTGTTATGGATAAGGGGTTGAGGGTCATGGTGGCCACATTTGTTATAGATAGTGGTTGGGGGTGGGATAGTAAGCTTCTTACCAAACTTATTAACTCACAATTTATCTCTCCTTAAATGACTTAACTCGTCATTTATCTCTCCATGGCCTATACTCATTTAACTTTTTCTCCTAGGAGATCATTTTTACATATTTTATTAAAATATACCTTAGTCCTTAATTAATTCAGCAATTGACTCCGTGTGTGTGGGGGGAGGTGCGCATAGGCTTACCGCACCTCCCGTGGCCCTGCGTCTTTCTTCTTTCAGCTGTAACCAGCCCCGTTCCAAAGCCCTGGTCGGCTGGGTCAGTGAAGTGTGTCCACGGGAGTACTTGCCCACTCCCACGGGACGACGTAGCCGGTGCACGTGGTCACCTGGTACTCAGGCGGATATAGTGCACATGTGCATGTAGTATGTCCGTGCTGGCTACGTCTTCCCACTGGAGTACGCATGTACTACTGCGGACTAACTGTGCCTGCGCGACCCCTCCAACCAGGGATTTGGAACAGGGCCAATTACTGCTGAAAGAAGAAAGACACGGGGGTTGCGGTAAGCCTATGCGCACCTCCCCACACACACATAGGGCATCATTTTCCGAATTAATTTAGGACTAAGGTATCCTTTGAATTAACTTTTTGGCACTATATAATTAAAAAAGTACAAAAAATTAGGTAAAAGAATATTATCAAAATTATTTTGAGTATTTTCTTGCTTGCTGGGGGTTAAAAGGCATTTTATTTACAAGTTTAAAAATTTAACCAAGGAGAAAACTCAGGAGAAAAAAAAAATGAAAATATGGGCCCTTATCTGTTGATCTCATGGTTTATCTCTCCTTATTTGTTTATCTCACGCATTAGCTTTCCTGAGCTTTTTGAATCAACCCCATGTGCTTAGAAAATTTGGCCACGGTAAGGGCCTGTTTCCAGTAGAGCAAATCTGCATGTGTTTTCTGCATGCAGATTCGCATAGCCAATAGTAGTCAATGGGCCTGTTTCCACTAGCCCAAAAATCTGTGCGGTGTGCTGTGCAGAAACAAAATCTGCACAGCAGAGCCATCAGAATTCGCACACCGCAAGGCTAGTGTGTGATGCGCCTGTAATGTAATTTAATAGGAAAATCGCATGCGTTTTCGCCATGCAAATTTTCAATGCGAATTCACATATGTTTTCGCGTAAAATTTATTTAAAAGCACACAGGCACTGACATGGTTAAAATCGCATACTTACAAAAATACGCAATTTCAATGCATTTTCGTATTCAAATTTGCATACAAACGAGTATAAATTCAAATCTGCATGCAAATTCATTTAGGTGTTTTCGCAACGGAATCGCACTGCACTAGTGGAAATGTAGCCTTAGGTTAACAGATTTCTGGTTGTCGCAGGTGAGCTTATTCAATTCTCAAGAAAATGTTTTTTATATAAAAATATATAAAGTTCAATTATCTAGGACCTTGAAAAAAATGCCATACAAAATGCAGAAGGTTATCCATCCTGTTTTTATCTCGATCGTAAACAATTTTTAAAATATTAAAACTATTCAGAGCCACTAAGCTAAGCGAGACATCAAGTAAAAAAATAAAGTTTTTCCATTACTAAAATGAACAGCCTAAGAGTCCCGTCCGCAAGTCAATTATATCTGAGTGCTCCCCTTTCTAGATGAAATAACATTTGATATGGAAGAACAAAAATTAGATCCACTGCAGTCATAGAAAATAATTTACTGCCTCCATCAGAATTGATACACGTATTTATTCTGAGCTTGTTCAATCAAACCTTCAAAATAACAGCCACAGCCAATAAATTCATCACCAAACACAAAATATTATTATAGCGGAGTCATTCCGCACCCAGAATCCTTTGCGGCCTTTGCTTCGCCTCGACTGACAGAGGAGATCGTTTCCGTGTTCTCGTCCACGTGTACCCAAGCGGCGTATTCTTTGTGTCAGAATGATATCCTCACGGGTTCAGAGTGAAGTGGGAATGGACAGAGATGTGTAAACACCTTCAAGAGCAGTTTAAAACACTCTCTCATATTAAACCATCTGTTTATATGCAGTGGGGAAAAAAAATCTCCCAATTTTCTGTAACCGGAGCCCGGTCTGAGTTCCTTTGGGTGGTCCGCGTGTCAAAACATGACTGAAAAGTCATTGAGGAGAACAGAATGCTTTTCAGTAACCATTTAAACGCCACATATATGTAATAAATGAGGCATAGCGTTTTTGAACTGTGCCCCCATGTGATTGCAGAGGGTCCCTTAATTAATTAATTATTAATTTATTAAAATGATATGTGTGCTGCTGTCAGGTATTCCTGTCAGTCTTATAAGGAGAGTAACTGCTGCTGTTTTTTTTCCTGTGTTTTTCTTGCAGGTGCTGGTTGCTGGGCAGAAGAGCTGAGGCATCTGGGACCAGGTAGTTTCTGCTCTGCCCTGATTGGTGGAGTTTCCTGGCACCTAGTTTGTACTGCCCTATGAGAAGAGACTGTGTGCTATATATACTGAGCCCTGAGGTAAAAGCTCAGTTTCAGTCAGGAAAAGACCGGGCACCCTGCCCTCCCTCACTAAATGTTGTGGATACCTTATTAAATTGGAGGCAGGGATGGTCGGAGTCAGCCAACTTCGCTACGCTGGAACTACGCATAGTTTTACGCAATTACACTTCACCAAACTACGGCTTCAAAATCAAATATTCGCTTTGTATGCATTTTGTAGACTACGCGTTAAAATACGCAATTACGCGAAGTGCGAACCGTAGTATATGCAGATGCTTATGCCCTGTGCAGAAAATTTTACGCATTATTTCCTCTTTAATTACTTATACCGGGAACCCTTCTATGGGTACATTCCCCTTTCCAATGCGTAAAATTGTAAGCATACAATCACACGCGGAAATTTAGATGCGAGTAACGCAATCGTAGTTCACTACGCAATACACATGTTAACTACGCATAGTGGGCGTAAGCTACGCGTAGCAGTACTTCGCTACGCGTAATTTAGTAAACAGTTTTGAAACTTTACATACGAACTACGATGTGTAGATGCAAACTACGATGCGTAAATTCGCACTGGCGTAGTTTCTGCTCATCCCTGATTGGAGGTTATATCGCTAATTGTGGATACGCTGAAGATGGGTATGTGATTTATTATTAAAGATGTTTTTAAGGTTTAGTTGGCTTGGGTTATCTAACCTAGCTGGATAATTTATTGAATTATTTGTTGATTAATATGTGTTTTAAAAAAGTTTATTAAAACTCATTTAAGCCTCAATAAAAGGCCTTGGTCAATTTTGTACTTGGTCTTTTTATTAAAGGACTTCCGAGGCCAAATTTACAAAAAAAAAGTTAGATACCTGCATCACTTTGGAAGACACAGAGGACGCCGTCCGCGCCCTCCGTGCCATTCCGCTGGGTCCCTGCCGCTCAATAGCCCCCCGAAAGGCTCCCGATGGCACGGCCCAGGTTGGGCTCTCCTGCCTGCACAAAGATGGCCGCCGGTGCTGGCCGCGGCTATGCGGACTGCGCAGCCGCGGCCAGCTCCGGCGGCCATCTTTGTGCAGGCAGGAGAGCCCGACCTGGGCCGTGCCATCGGGAGCCTTTCGGGAGCTATTGAGCGGCGGGGACCTGGCGGAATGGCAGGGAGGGCACGGACGGTGTCCTCCATGTCTTCCAAAGTGATGCAGGTATCTAACTTTTTTTTTTATTTTTTTTGTAAATTTGGCCTCGAAGTCCTTTAATTATTACCATATTTTTTGGACTATAAGACTATAATTGTAATTGTATATCAAGGGGAAAAAATTATACTAAATCTGGTGCAGGGGCGTCTTATGGACCTCCCCCAATTATGTTTCCCTTGTGCTTTATGTGTCCTCTTCTGCCCCCCTGTGTCATCCACTGTCCCCCTGTGTCATCCACTGTCCCCCTGTGTCCTCCTGTGTCCCCCGATGATAGCCTCTGTCCCCCTGTGTCCTCCTGTGTCCCCCGGTGATATCCTGTGTCCTCTGGTGTCCCCTGGTGATAGCCTCTGTCCCCCTGTGTCCTCCTGTGTCCCCCGGTGATAGCCTCTGTCCCCCTGTGTCCTCCTGTGTCCCCCGGTGATATCCTCTGTCCTCTGGTGTCCCCCTGTGTCCCCCGGTGATAGCCTCTGTCCCCCTGTGTCCACTGGTGTCTCCCTGTGTCATCCACTGTCCCCCTGGGTCTTCCTGTGCCCCCCTGTGATAGCCTCTGTCCCCCTGTATCCTCCTGTGTCCCCCAGTGATATCCTCTGTCCCCCTGTGTCCTCTGGTGTCCCCCTGTGATATCCTCTGTCCTCTGGTGTCCCCCTGTGTCCCTGTCCATCTTCTCATCCCTGTGTCTGGTGTCCCAATGTGTCCCACCCATATGTGTGGTGCCCCCCTGTGTCCCAGTCCCTTATAGTCCGAAAAATATGGTTGTTTAAGTGTAAAGTGTTAAGTCGTGAAATTGAGGTGCCCTTGTGCAATCACATGAAAATGCATCCTCAATTGGCAAGGGATGACCTGGAGCCTCCTGCAAAATGTGGCTGTAGGAATATTGCAACAGGGCGACTGGTGATGCTTTCCAATGGAGCATCATTCTTTCCACCCTGCAGGAGACTGGTGGATTTACTCTGGGATTAAATCATTTACAAGTGGGCTGTGTAAAGAAGGGCAGATTCAAAAGACAAATAACGAAGCACTCATGGAGAGATGTTCACTGGAATGGTCTACTACAGATGGCCAATAGGGAAGTCTGTTTTTTTGTCATTTTTAGCATCCTTTGATTGGCCAAATACTTTCTAGTTTTCTCAGGAGTATTGGACCAATCAGAGAATACAGAATTTTACAGCGGTAATCGGAATACCATGGAAATTTTAGGCCAATCAGAAGACTCAAGAATACTCAGTAGTATCCAAGACTTGTGATTGGTCTAAAGTTATCACGGTAATCCAATTTTCTCTGTTTGGTCTGATGATTCTGAGTTCTGTGATTGAGATAAAAATTAGGAAGTTGCGGTAATGCTGCATTTCTGCATAAACTTAATTTTTATTTTCCAAAATCATGATTTGCAATTGGAAATGCGGAGATTTCAATCCTGCGTAATCTGAATAAGCACCCCTACTGCTTGGCCTTGGCACGTTAGTTTTGTTTGCAAATTTTTGCATTTTTGGCATTGAAAATTCTATTCTCCATCTCAAAAACATATTTGTGAAAATACATGTATTTATATAAGAATGTATTTTTTGCTATTTGAATTTTTGCCAAAACTAAAAAATGTCATTCAGAGTTCAGAGCAAATTACACCTTTTAAAGCAAAAAAATTGCGAAACACTTGAAAAATCACACATTTTTTGAAAAATAGCAACAACAAAAAAAAAGAGAAAAATCACACCTTTTAAAGCTAAAAAACACACACACAAAAAAATCACAAATGTGTTACAAAATGATTTTCAAAAGCATTTGTGCTTGAAAATTGCATTTTTATAATTTCTTTTTGAAAATTAAGGCAAAAAGAATATTGACATTTTCGCTCATCACTACATGTAAAGCGTAGTATGAACCGCAAGTCAGTAAACTCCCCCAAGACCCTGTCCAATGCATCGGGCGCTGAAGTGTCGTGTGGGAGAATTCAGGGTTACAAAATCATTCTCCCAAATTTGAACACTAATCGGCAGTAGTCAAGGTATTGCTACTATGCCTACTGCTGATCAATCTTATCTTCATCTATTTCGCAGAAAATGACTTTATTTCAAATAAATCTTATTATAAGTAGGGAAGGTCAGAAATGCCAATTTCCAATACCACAGAAATTCCAATTTCCGCCAATGCCGATTACCGAATCCGCGGATCTCCGTTTACTGATTTCTGTTTCCGAGTAGTCTTTTTGTTTGGTATTTTTTTGCTTTCCCTGATTGCCCAAATGCTTTCCAGTTCTGTGATTGGGATAAAATTACTTAGCTGCGGTAATTTGGTGGTATTTCACAAATCCAATTTCTGATTTCCAAATTCCGATCAGAAATGCCCATTTCAGATCGGAAAGGCGGAATTTAATGTCTGCAGAATCCGAGTAAGCATTCTTAATAATAAGACACAGCACTATTCTGAATTCATTAAGGGAAATACACTTAAAAGCATTCCGAACGTTATCTCAAGCAGGTTCATGAGTAGCAGAAATAAGTTGGTCTTCATGGTTGGAACATTCTCAGTGATTCAAAACCTTTTCCTTCCACTTTCTTTGATAACTTTGTCCAGGTATTTTTTTATTATGGAAAAGTACAGAAAATCAATGACGTAAGCATTTCTATGTAGTTTATTTGTGCAGCAATGAGGAAGGTCAGGTTTGTGAAACATGGTAATATCAGGGGAACATCTCATTTTACCAGGTGCCCCAATGAAATTCTGGCCTCTCCAGGTGCACCTTCTGCTAATTAACTGGACTTCCAGTCCTATTACCAGCAGCTTTTTCCCCCTGCTGTGGGTCAGGTTCTGTGTATTTCTGCTGGAAAGGAAGACATTATTCCCAAGTATCATGATTTTTTTTATGATTTTGACCAGAAAGGAGTTGGGACACTTCCTTTTTGTTATATCCATGACTTTCCCATTGAGTAGCTCCCCAAATCAAAAAGGTTTGTTCCTCATCTTAGCTTGAACTCAGAATATGGAAGGAGTATATAAATAACAATCTAAAGAAAGGCTTCATAAGGTCCTTCATGTCTCTTGCTAAGGCAGATACATTTTTCATGGAGAAGAAGGATGGCTCTCTTTGACCGTGCACCAACTATTGAGACCTAAATCAAATCATGATCAAAAACCACTATCCTACTCACCTCTTCCTCTAGATCTTGTAGACGTTTAAATTCTCATCTGAATTAGGGAGGGTGTTGAATAAAAAACTGCTTATGATTACAGGTTTCATTATGGTTCCTTCTAATATACAGTCATGTCCTATAGTCTAACATCCTGAGACCCCTCCCACAGTGGAGCCTAACCTTAACCCCCTGGTGGTGCTGATGAACGAATGTTGACATTCCTATACCCATTAAGTAGATAATGATATACCAGTAGATCGGCATCTATTTGGCTTGAATGAGCTTAGAGGGATATGCTGTCCGGAAGTTTTGCACAGCAGTGTAGAAGAGCAGTGTAGAGGATTATGATGTTTCAAGGTGGCGAGCCATACACTTACAAGCATTATGGGCTACTGCTGATTACAATTTTGCTGGCCGTTGATCAGGATATTGTTAGCATCATATTGTGATGGTATTTGGTCACGCACCGTTCTGTTTGGTTACTGAGGAGGACGCTATGATATGCATCTAATTGACTGGTAGCTTGTGGTAATCACTGATGGACTGTCGTTGTGCAAGGGCTGCAGCTGTGTCTTGCATCTCTAGCTAGATTCTGCTTGGTAAATCACTTTCATGGTCTGCAAAAACTCGGTATACAGAGGCGCCAGAGTAGAGTAAAACGTTTTAAAAACCGCTTAAAAGGAGAGGGGGATGTTAAGGTGGACTCACCTCCCTCTTACAAAAAAAGAAAACTCACTTGAGTCTCAATAAAATAGAATTGTCAAGTAATTTATTCAACTCCACAAATGCAACGCGTTTCGCGGGCGTGACCCCGCTTCTTCAGGCAAAAATGGGAGCACAACTCAGTGGGTCAAGCAATAAGTTTGAGCGCCTTCGAGTTTTTGCTGATCTTCTAGTCCACCCTGGGTGGAGGGGTGCATCCCCATCTACTATCTACAGAGAGCGACTTCTTAACCTGAGTGGGGTCAGGTCCTAATGCTCCCCACCTGCATTTAAAGTGGTTGCCTATTGGTAACCCGTGTTTGTGAGTATATATATATACATAAAATTGTATTGAACTCTTCATTTTACCTGACAATACTGCACCATATTGGGCTCTCGATTCTCTTCTTGTTTTTAAGCACACTTTCATGGTCTACACACCACAGGTGTCAAACTCAAGGCCCACGGGCCGAAAGCATCCTTCCTTGCCATTTTATGCGTCCCTCAAGAGCTTCAAATGTGCACCATTGTGAGCAATGAAAAAAAAAAAAAAGACAGCACACTGCCTTCCCATCCTGAGGAGCACGCTGGTGACAGTGTTTCTGGTTGAAACATCGTCAGTTTTAGCCAGGGTGCAGAAACAACCCACAGAACCCTCCAGTAAATTAACCTCAGAGCTTCCGCATGGGATCCAAATTATTTTTTGTATCTGATAAAACACACACCTTTCACCGTCAACACCCTCTCTTGAATGGCTGTAAGGAGGATCAGGAGAGATCAGAAGCAGCACTGGAGCAGATAAATATTAAACTGCTCCACTATGTTACTCTGTAGAAGGGGTAGGATCAGGTCCTCCATGGTTGGTTTAGTTATGCCACTTAGTTTAGTTGATTCCTAAACAATTTGGCCCACGACTTAGACTATGTTTTATAATTTGGTCCCTTACAAGATTGAGTTTGACACCTCTGGTCGGCACAGATAAAACTAAGTTCTGGTGCTGAATGTCTACACCGGGCCAGGAGAATGTTGATGTCTGGATTTGGACTTTAAAATGAACCTCCAGACTAAAAATCTACTCAGCAGCATTGAAAAGGCTTGGTGTTTCTTTAACCGTTTCACAGCATCAGAACTTTGTTTTTCTTACCTAAGCCTCATTTTTAGTTGCACAGAAGAAAAATGCCTGGGCAATTTCCCTCTTGATGCTGTGCAAAGCATGATGGGATTTCTGATGTTGTTGTTCTCCTTCTGCTGTTTTGGCGCACATTTGTTTTTTTAAATTTTGCATTTGAGATTTGAAGCCTAGCGCACAGCTGGGAGGGGTGATCAGGACACAGGACAGTTGGAACTGTGTCTCATGCTCCCTGTTACCTCCTTTCAACTCAAAAAGATGGCTGCCTCCATGAAATCACAAACATTTGTGAGTTATTTTAAAATAGTGAGTAAAAGATTATATTAACTATTTTAATTAACATAACTAATGTAACTTATTAACCACTTCCCGACCACCGTATGTACAATTGGCGGCCGGGAAGTGCACCCCGCAAGGACCGCAGTATTGACAAATGGCGGCGGTCCTTGTAGGGGCATGGGCGGAGCGATCGCGTCATCAGTGACGCGATCCTCCGCCGGGAGTCGGAAGCCCAGCATTTTGCCTCTGCTCGCCGGCCACTTAGCAGAGCCGGCGAGCGGAGGAATCCAACAATGTAGCCAATCAGGTAGTATAAGGCACTTTGTTAAGTAAACAAAGTGCCTTATACGTGCTTCCTCCTCGCCTCGTGGTCTCATTGTTGCAGAGACCACTAGCGAGGAGGAAGCACTTTGTAAGTATCAGCACACAGCCGTTTTTTTTGCCTTACAGCCCCCTGATCACCCACCCCAGGCCTCATACCCCCCCTGATCACCCCAGCAGACCCCTGCCTAGCACCCTTGCACCCCTGCAAAACCCCCACCCCCCCACCTGCCACTAACTAGCGACGCTGCCCCTTAGTTTAGGTCCCTAACTGCCTCCTAGTCACCCCTGATCCCCCCCCCCCTACCTTTAGATCACCCCCAGACCCCATCCCAGACTACCCCCCTGTATACTGTATACATCTGTATACAGCTACCTTACCCCCTGATCCCCCTCTGATCCCCCTCTGATCACCTGTCTATCACCTGTCCATCACCCCTCAGCACCCTCACCCATCAGAGCAGACCCTAACTGCCCCGCGGGGGTAACCGATCACCTGCCCAGGCCCTCGATTGCCCTCATACCCCCCTTCTGATTACATCCCCTGCTCTTTGTTTACATCTGTCCTCCCCAGCGATCACTAACTGATCTTTGATCACTAACCCCCTGTGTCTGCCTCTCATCAGATCAGGACTCAGTCTGCCCCGTGCGGGCTCCTGATCAACCCCCCACCCCCTCAAATCGCCCTCAGACCCCCCCCCCCTAATCACCGTCCAAGTGCATTGTATTTAATTGTGCTGCGATTGTATTTGATTGTCCCGTGATCTGCTTCGATTGTCCCGTGATTGTTTGATTGCCTGAGACCCCACTTCCAACCACACCCAACCCCCCCCCCCCCCCCCACCACACCCAACCCCACCCTCCCCCCCCACCACCTCCAACCACCACCTTCCGAGTGCATCAGATTTGCTTGTGCTGTGATTGGAGTCGATTGTGCTGTAATTGTATTTGATTGTCCCGTGATCGACTTCGATTGCCCCGTGATTGTTTGATTGCCTGAGACCCCACTTCCCGCCACACCCAATCCCACCCTCCCCCCATCACCTTCCGTTTGCATCAGATTTGATTGGGCTGTGATTGGATTCGATTGTGCTGTAATTGTATTTGATTGTCCCGTGATCGGCTTCGATTGCCCCGTGATTGTTTGATTGCCTGAGACCCCACTTCCCGCCACACCCAATCCCACCCTCCCCCCATCACCTTCCGAGTGCATCAGATTTGATTGTGCTGTGATTGGAGTCGATTGTGCTGTAATTGTATTTGATTGTCCCGTGATCGGCTTCGATTGCCCCGTGATTGTTTGATTGCCTGAGACCCCACTTCCCGCCACACCCAATCCCACCCTCCCCCCATCACCTTCCGAGTGCATCAGATTTGATTGTGCTGTGATTGGAGTCGATTGTGCTGTAATTGTATTTGATTGTCCCGTGATTGTTTGATTGCCTCTGAGACCCCACTTCCCACCAACCCCAATACCTCTCAAATACTCCCTTTTTGCTAGGTAGGTGCTCTTTTTTTCTGGGTAGTCTCGGAGGAAAACCCCATAAATTTAGCAATCCAAAATGGCAAGAAGGGGGCTTTCCGATGACGAGGTATACAGGTACATGGACCAGTCGGATGAGTTCTTTTGGGAAGAATCATCCGTCGAATCTTCCGGGTCCGAATTTGAACCTGTAGAAAGCAGTGGTTCCCTGACTGATAGTGATGACGAGGCTATGGTCCCGGCTAGAGCCAGGCGTACCAGACCCCAAGTCGTTAGACCGCAGGTGGCGCAGGATCCGCCTCTAGGGCAGCAGGGTGGTGCTAGCGCTGTTGATAGTTTTCTTGGTGAGGCAGGCACCAGCAGCGCAGCATCTCCTGGACTTAGTGCCAGTGCTTCCGTAGACCCTGGCGAAGTGGTGAGCGTCAGCATGGAAGTTGAAACTGGTACGGTGGCAAGTGCAGTAGTACCCCCGTCGCAGCCACCAAGAAGAAGACGGGCCCGTAGTACCCATAGACTCCCAGAGGTGCTGGCACAACCAGATTGGCAATCCCCTGATTCCGCCGCACCCGTAGTGCCCCCTTTCACCGCCCAGTCTGGAGTCCAGGTGGCGACAGCTCATCTAGGAACGGCCCTAGAATTTTTGCAGCTGTTCATCACCCAGGTTCTCTTGGACTTAATTGTGGTTGAGACCAACCGTAAAGCCACACAATTCATCACCGAGCACCCGGAGAGCATGTATGCCCAGCCTTTCGGGTGGAAACCAGTCCAAGTTTCCGACATTAAAATCTTTTTGGCCCTTATCCTTCACTTGGGACTAATGAAACAGAATGTATTGCGGTCGTATTGGTCTACGAACCCAGTACATCATGTTCCCTTGTACCCTGCTGCCATGTCCAGGACACGATTTGAGTCCATCCTGCGCTTCCTGCACTTCAACGACGACGAAACCTGTCATGAAAGGGGAGACCCTGCTTATGACCGGCTCTACAAAATTCGGCCCCTCATAGACCACCTGTCCTCAACATTTGCAGATGCTTATATCCCTGAACAGAACATCTGCGTAGACGAGTCCCTCTTACGCTTTACCGGGCGCCTTGGCATCAAACAGTACATCCCAAGCAAGCGCGCCCGGTATGGGGTGAAACTGTATAAGCTCTGTGAAAGGGCCACAGGCTATACATGTCGTTTTAGGGTCTATGAGGGAAAAGACTCAAAATTGGAGCCGGTCGGATGCCCTGACTACCTGGGGAGCAGTGGAAAGGTTGTGTGGGACTTGGTGTCACCCTTGTTCCAGAAGGGGTACCATCTTTTTGTGGACAATTATTACACAAGTGTGGCCCTCTTTCAGCACTTAAAGTTAGAAGGAATCCGATGCTGTGGCACTGCGCGGCCTAGTCGCCAGGGCGTCCCCCAACGGCTCATTACCACCAGACTTGAACGGGGGCAGAGGGCCGCCTTGCGTACTGAAGACCTGCTCGCGGTGAAATGGAGGGACAAGAGGGACGTTTACTTTCTGTCCACCATTCACACAGACACGACAGTCCAAATTCAACGGGCAACTAAGGTCATTGAAAAGCCCCTTGTCGTCCACGAATATAATGTCAACATGGGAGGGGTGGACTTCAATGACCAGAGGTTAGCGCCCTATTTAATGACCCGGAAAACAAGACGCTGGTATAAGAAAGTGTCTTTTTATCTGATTTAATTGGCAGTTTACAACAGCTTTGTTCTCTACAGTAAGGCTGGGAGAACTGGATCTTTCCTCCAATTTCAGGAACAGATCATTCTGGACATCCTGTATCCAGGAGGTGCCAGGCCCCCCCCCCCAGATGCAACTAGCCGACTGCATGGTATGCATTACGCCTATCAGATTCCGTGTGCCCCAGGTCAACGCATCCGAAGAAAACGTTGTCATGTCTGCAGCAGGACTGGAAGAAGGAATGACATCAGTTTTTATTGTCCCCGCTGTCCTGACCAGCCTGGTCTATGCGTAGGGCCGTGTTTTGAGAGGTACCACGAGCAGGTACACTATTAGAACCTAGGGAACTCCAGACACAGGAGTAGGCACACACTCAGTGGTCTTTCGCACATTGTCGCAGGGAGAGGAGAGGTAAGCTTGAAGACCAAACGGGTAAGCATAAAAGTGGGAAGAAGGATCGGTTTCCATGCTTGATATTGCTGATCTGTCCTGGGTTGGCGATATAAGACGGCATGTTTGAATTTCCCTTGAGTGTGGACACCCCCGGTTTATATGTGATTTGGGCCTATGATGATGCTTTAATGCCACACAAAGTCATCTCTATTGGCAGGCATATTGCTGTATCCTACAGGCATAATGCTGTATACTAAAGTTCTGAGGCCCAGTCACATAAGTTGGTGGCTCACCCTGAGTGCAGGGTGGCACGGGGTGTCTCTCTCCTGAGGTTATCACTGCCATTGATGTGGAGGAAGATCTGCCATTGATGTGGAGCAAGGTATGTTTGCCGTTCATTTTTCCTTTCAGCCCAGAGTGCATTACTTGTATACCCAATATAAGGAGTATAGCAGAAACTCCTAATACTGGCCATACATGTAATGATTGCAGAGACCCTAAAATGCCAGGACAGACTCCACAAATGACCCCATTTTGGAAAGAGGACACCCTAAAGTATTATGTGAGGTGCACGGTGAGTTCATAAAAGATTTTAGTTTTTGTCACAAGTTAGCAGAATTTTTTTTTAATTTTTTTTTTAACAAAGTGTCATTTTCCGTTAACTTGTGACAAAAAATAAAATTTTCAATGACCTCACCATTACCCTCATGGAATACCTTGTTGTGTATTCTTTCCAAAATGGGGTCATTTGTGGGGTTTGTTAACTGTCCTGGCAAGTGGGCGGGGTGCTAAATTGTGAGCACCCCTGTAAAGCCTAAAGGTACTCATTGGACTCTGGGCCCCTTAGCGCAGTTAGGGTGCAAAAAAGTGCCACACATGTGGTATCGCCGTACTCGGGAGAAGTAGTATTATGTGTTTTGGGGTGTATTTTTACACATACCCATGCTGGGTGGGAGAAATACCTCTGTAAATGACAATCTTTTGATTTTTTTACACACAATTGTCCATTTACAGAGTTATTTCTCCCACCCAGCATGGGTATGTGTAAAAATACACCCCAAAACACATTGTACTACTTCTCCCGAGTACGGCGATACCACATGTGTGGCACTTTTTTGCACCCTAACTGCGCTAAAGGGCCCAAAGTCCAATGAGTACCTTTAGGATTTCACAGGTCATTTTGCGGAATTTGATTTCCAGACTACTCCTCACGGTTTAGGGCCCCTAAAATGCCAGGGCAGTATAGGAACCCCACAAATGACCCCATTTTAGAAAGAAGACACCCCAAGGTATGCCGTTAGGAGTATGGTGAGTTCATAGAAGATTTTATTTTTTGTCACAAGTTAGTGGAAAATGACACTTTGTGAAAAAAACAATAAAAATCAATTTTCCGCTAACTTTTGACAAAAAATAAAATCTTCTATGAACTCACCATACTCCTAACGGCATACCTTGGGGTGTCTTCTTTCTAAAATGGGGTCATTTGTGGGGTTCCTATACTGCCCTGGCATTTTAGGGGCCCTAAACCGTGAGGAGTAGTCTGGAAATCAAATTCCGCAAAATGACCTGTGAAATCCTAAAGGTACTCATTGGACTTTGGGCCCTTTAGCGCAGTTAGGGTGCAAAAAAGTGCCACACATGTGGTATCGCCATACTCGGGAGAAGTAGTACAATGTGTTTTGGGGTGTATTTTTACACATACCCATGCTGGGTGGGAGAAATAACTCTGTAAATGGACAATTGTGTGTAAAAAAATCAAAAGATTGTCATTTACAGAGGTATTTCTCCCACCCAGCATGGGTATGTGTAAAAATACACCCCAAAACACATTGTACTACTTCTCCCGAGTACGGCAATACCACATGTGTGGCACTTTTTTACACCCCAAGTACGCTAAGGGGCCCAAAGTCCAATGAGTACCTTTAGGATTTCACAGGTCATTTTGCGGAATTTAATTTCCAGACTACTCCTCACGGTTTAGGGCCCCTAAAATGCCAGGGCAGTATAGGAACCCCACAGATGACCCCATTTTAGAAAGAAGACACCCCAAGGTATGCCGTTAGGAGTATGGTGAGTTCATAGAAGATTTTATTTTTTGTCACAAGTTAGTGGAAAATGACACTTTGTGAAAAAAACAATAAAAATCAATTTTCCGCTAACTTTTGACAAAAAATAAAATCTTCTATGAACTCACCATACTCCTAACGGAATACCTTGGGGTGTCTTCTTTCTAAAATGGGGTAATTTGTGGGGTTCCCATACTGCCCTGGCATTTTAGGGGCCCTAAACCGTGAGGAGTAGTCTGGAAATCAAATTCCGCAAAATGACCTGTGAAATCCTAAAGGTACTCATTGGACTTTGGGCCCCTTAGCGTACTTGGGGTGTAAAAAAGTGCCACACATGTGGTACCGCCGTACTCGGGAGAAGTAGTATAATGTGTTTTGGGGTGTATTTTTACACATACCCATGCTGGGTGGGAGAAATAACTCTGTAAAAGGACAATTGTGTGTAAAAAAAAATAAAAAATTGTCATTTACAGAGATATTTCTCCCACCCAGCATGGGTATGTGTAAAAATACACCCCAAAACACATTATACTACTTCTCCTGAGTACGGCAATACCACATGTGTGGCACTTTTTTGCAGCCTAACTGCGCTAAGGGGCCCAAAGTCCAATGAGCACCTTTAGGCTTTACAGGGGTGCTTACAATTTAGCACCCCCCAAAATGTCAGGACAGTAAACACACCCCACAAATGACCCCATTTTGGAAAGTAGACCCTTCAAGGTATTCAGAGAGGGGCATGGTGAGTCCGTGGCAGATTTCATTTTTTTTTGTCGCAAGTTAGAAGAAATGGAAACTTTTTTTTTTTTTTTGGTCACAAAGTGTCATTTTCCGCTTACTTGTGACAAAAAATAATATCTTCTATGAACTCACTATGCCTCTCAGTGAATACTTTGGGATGTCTTCTTTCCAAAATGGGCTCATTTGGGGGGTATTTATACTATCCTGGAATTCTAGCCCCTCATGAAACATGACAGGGGGTCAGAAAAGTCATAGATGCTTGAAAATGGGAAAATTCACTTTTTGCACCATAGTTTGTAAACGCTATAACTTTTACCCAAACCAATAAATATATGCTGAATGGGTTTTTTTTTATCAAAAACATGTTTGTCCACATTTTTCGCGCTGCATGTATACAGAAATTTTACTTTATTTGAAAACTGTCAGCACAGAAAGTTAAAAAAATCATTTTTTTGCCAAAATTCATGTCTTTTTTGCTGAATATAATAAAAAGTAAAAATCGCAGGAGCAATCAAATGGCACCTAAAGAAAGCTTTATTAGTGACAAGAAAAGGAGCCAAAATTCATTTAGGTGGTAGGTTGTATGAGCGAGCAATAAACCGTGAAAGCTGCAGTGGTCTGAATGGAAAAAAAGTGGCCGGTCCTTAAGGGGTAGAAAGCCCTAGGTCCTTAAGTGGTTAAGCTGGGGTCTCCTTGTTTTAGGTTTTGTCCACCTCTACAGCTCTGACATGTTATTTTGTAGTAGAGTTTTTACAGGTAACCTTGAACAAGTCACAGAAAAAAGGAGGACATGCTTTAACAGGTAACCCATTGAAGTCAGAACAATTGTTACTTTGTCAATATTATCTACATAGGACAGATTCCCTCCAATGGCAAAAATATGTAAATAATGTTTTTGTGTCTTTATGACATTATAGAGAGAAGGTCATGTTCCGTTATCCTCGTTTTGTTGGCCCTCACCTATTTCAGTTTTTTTTTCCCTGCAAAACATTTTACTGATCTGAATAAAACACCAGCACTATTATTACGTGTGTTCTTTTGTTAAATATTCGCATTCCCTCCTTTTCATTAACTGTGGAAGTTTGAGTTTTTCCCGTGTCCTTCTCGCCTCGTACTGCTGGAATTTCTTCTATGTGATCTGACGGTTAAATGGAAGCATTGAGAACCAGTAAGTACAGAATGGAGCTTTTGCGATCTGGATCCAGGAATGAGGCAAAGTGGAACATCGTATTTGTCATCTTTAAAGTATAGTTAGTCAACCTTTATCCTCATCTGCTTCCACTTAAGTCAATTGCTGGCTTATCGATAACCAGCCAAAAAGTCAGAATAATAAAACAACCAAAAAGCATTCAAAAGAACAGAAAAAAAGAGAGCTAACAGAAAAGAAAAACAATTGAGAAAACACAACAGAAAATGAAAGACGACATGCAGTTTTGGACTGGGAGGTGGAAAAACTGAGGAAATCCACCTGCTGGCCAAGCAGCAGAAACCCTGTGTTATCACTCCTGATAGAAACCTGTAGCAAGTCTTTACTGTGAGTAGCAACACCTGATTACTGCTGCTTGACCAGCAAGTGGATTTCCTTAGCTTCTCCAGCTCCCAGTCCGACAATGGCGACATGTGTTTTAGTAAATTAGCTCCATAGAGAACCATGGGGTCGATGCACAAACCAACCGAAAGATTGAAGGCCTCAGCCAGCACACAGCAAATTTACAAGTATTTACTAGGGGTGCTCATTCAAATTTAGCGGAATTGAAAATTCTGCATTTCGGATTAGAAATTCGTATTTCCGATCGCAACTCAGAAACCGGAAAATGGAGCTAGGAAATCAGATTTCTGCGTAAATACTACATTATCGCAACTCGGTAATTTTAGCACAATCACAGAACTCGGAAGCATTGGACCAGTCAGGGAATGCAGAGTCAACTCGGAAGTATTTGGCCAATCGTGGGACAGAGGGCGGCGTGGGAAGGTTGTATAGGGTAGCTGTCTGGCCCACACCACCCATCTGTCAGTAAGGAATGTTCAGAGTGGAGGATAATTAAATGCTCACTTTGCTTCTTCTACCTTCTTTTCTCCAGTTACCAATCCAGTCAACCACATGTCAATTTCTGTCACTTACAACTGGGGAGTTCAGGGCAGGGGGGCTTACCACTGTGGGATGGAAGATGAGAAAGAGTCCTTCAAAAATCCCTGAATGACAAGTCCTCTGGGTTCTACAATAATGCTGATTTTGGTATTGTCACTAAAACAGGAAAGTCTCCTAAAGGGGGACCTCTGCCCTGGTAGAAGGTTGTATCTACCCACACACAAAACGCCAGCCCACCACAATGTCAGGGTCTCCCTGCACTCCCCAGTCTCCTGCTCCACTCTTCATGTGTGTTGTAAGTAGCAGCAGCAACTGCATGTATTACTCACCTGACCTGAGGGTGCCCGCAGCGATCAGCAGCTTCTCCTCTCTCGCTCACTCCTTCCCCCTGGTACTGGCACTTCCTGGCCATGTCCTAACGCACGTGACCAGCGCTAGGGAGAAGGTGTGAGCGAAAGAAAAGAAGCTGCTGATCGCCACAGGTACCCTTGGGTCAGATGAGTGATACACCCAGCTTCTGCTACTTACAGCACATACAGGGAGCAGAGCAGGACACCAAGGACATGGAGGAGGGCACAAAGCAGGACCCAGAGGAGAACACAAAGGGGGACATGGAGGAGGACACTGAGCGGTACAGGAGGAAGACACAGAAGGAAACAGGAGGAGGATAACAACGTGGACAGGAGGAGGACACCAAGGAGGACAGGAAGAGGACACAAGGGAGACAGGAGGAGGAAACCAAGGGGAACAGGAGGAGGACACAAAGGACAGGAGAAGGACATAAAGAAGGACAGGAGGAGGACACAAAGGGGGACATGGAGGAGGACACTGAGGGGTACAGGAGGAAGACACGGAAGGAAACAGGAGGAGGATAACAACGTGGACAGGAGGAGGACACCAAGGAGGACAGGAGGAGGACACCAAGGGGGGGCAGGAGGAGGACACAAAGGACAGGACAAGGACACAAAGAAGGACAGTAGGAGGACACAAAGGGGGGCATGGAGGAGGACACTGAGGGGTAGAGGAGGAAGACACGGAAGGAAACAGGAGGAGGATAACAACGTGGACAGGAGGAGTACACCAAGGAGGACAGGAGGAGGACACAAGGGAGACAGGAGGAGGAAACCAAGGGGGACAGGAGGAGGACACAAAGGACAGGACAAGGACACAAAGAAGGACAGTAGGAGGACACAAAGGGGAACATGGAGGAGGACACTGAGGGGTACAGGAGGAAGACACGGAAGGAAACAGGAGGAGGATAACAACATGGACAGGAGGAGTACACCAAAGAGGACAGGAGGAGTACACCAAGGAGGACAGGAGGAGGACACAAGGGAGACAGGAGGAGGAAACCAAGAGGGACAGGAGGAGGACACAAAGGACAGGAGGAGGACACAATAATTGGAGGGAGAACATCTACAAGACGTTCCTAGACTATGGACGCACCACGTTAAGTATATTTTTCTTCCTTGGTTTTTGCCCTCTAAACCTATGTGCATCTTATAGCCTCGAGCGTCTTATAATCCGAAAATATGGTATATGTTCTGGAAGCTAAGCTCCAGCTTGGGTACACTTGTTATTCAAAACTAATAAAATAGGTTTTAGCTGGAATTACACTTTAGCCATCATTGCTTCTGAACATTTATTGACACCGAGCTGGTTTCTTCCTCTTATGATTTGTCCATTTGTACAGTGCTAACACACTGTTTTATGGTCATTTTTCAGAGAACCTTGAGCTACTCACATATGTACTGAAAGCTTATTTAGAAAAAGACAGTTTCAGATTCAATGCTTACCTATTAAGGACCAGTACAACTGGTGCCTTAATTCAATTATCTAAATAAGACTGATTCCTGAAAGAGCATTGTATATATGTCTTTCAGTCCTTACAGAAGGAAGGTCACCCTCCGGTACTCTTGTTTATCTGCCCCTATGTTATCTGGTTTCTCCTGTCCCAAACATCTTTTACTGTTCAAAATGAAATAATTCCATTGTCATGCACCTTCTTTTGATAAGTATTCACATTCTCTCGCCATTTTATTTATTGTTATTAATTGTGGCTGTGTTTCCCCTCAATACCTCCTGGAATCTTACCTATGCAAGCTGATGGCCAAATGGAAGGATTGAAAAGTGGAAATAGTTGTTGACAAAGGTCCTATTCAGACAATGAAGTCACATGGTTTCACTAGGCATAAACAACTTTGTATCCATAACTGTTTGGCACGTCAGCAGCACTTGAGATTGAAAGGAGGTCACTGCATTTTTGTGCTTTGTGTTATTGTTCAGTTAAAAATGGTATTTGTCAGATGTCACACCAACACTACAAAAACTATTTAACCACATTCTACAATCAGGCACTCTTCCGGAATCATCAAATAATGCACACATAAAAGTACTACACAAAACAGGAAAAGACCCATCACTACCAGAATCTTACCGTCCCATATCATTATTAAATCAGGACTTGAAATTATTAACAAAAATCATGGCTGACCGACTTTCCATAATCCTTCCATCATTAATAGGCCCTCATCAGACAGGCTTCATGAAAAACAGAGCAGCAGTGGCAAATGTAAGAAAAGTGCTTTTAGCACTAGACTACGCCAAACTATATCCTAAAACCACAAAGAACTATGCCCTGCTACTACTAGACGCCGAAAAGGCCTTTGATAATGTAAACTGGAATTGGTTAAGGGAGGTACTCAGACACATGAATTTCTCAGGCCCCTTTATGTCGCTTATAAGCGCCCTACAAAAATCACCCACAGCTCAGATACACACGCAAGGATTCCTCTCTCCTCGATTTCACTTAACAAAAGGGACAAGACAGGGGTGCCCGCTATCCCCCCTTTTATTTAATTTAGCCCTGGAACCCCTGGCCAGACTGTTTTCTTTAAGGATACAAGGCATCAAAATAGGATCTGAAACTCTAGTGCAAACTATGTTTGCTGATGATGTTCTGCTTTTCTTATCTCATCCACAAACACAACTGAACACAGTTTTTCAACTACTAACAGAAATTGGTACAATAAGTGGCTTCAAAATTAACAGAAATAAAAGTGAGCTACTATGGTTATCTCCACAAGCACCAATGCAATTACCATCTGAAAGCGCAGGAATTAAAGTAGCCAAATCTATACGATATCTGGGAATCTTCCTGTCTAGGGACCCCTCTCAAACATACTCTTTAAATTATAACCCACTACTACAGTCACTTAAACAGCAGTTAAAAAATTGGGAATCTCTCCCGATTAATGTCATAGGGAGGGTAGCATTGCTAAAATCAGTCACTTTTGGCAGGTTGTTATACCCGCTCCAAACAATCCCACTTTTAATCAAACATCAAGATGTTAAAGAACTAGAGAAGGCCATGACCAAATTCTTATGGACTGGCAGGAAACCCAGGATAGCCCTAGCTAAATTGAAACAACCAAAAGACCAAGCCGGATTAGGGATCCCTGATATCAGAAACTATAACCTGGCATGTCTTTTTAGGCATGCCAGAGATTGGGTATGTAGCACAAATATATTTTCTAACACAATTTTAGAAAGTGCTTTTTCTGAACCGTGGTCCCTCCCGGCTATCCTTCACACTAAATACTCACTACTACCTACAAAAATAAAACAAAGTAAAATTATTATGGATACTTGGGTCTCATGGAAAGAAATACGCAAAAAATACAAGCTACCCATGCACATATCGAAATATATGCCATTATGGGGACATCCGGGTTTTCCTGCCAGCATATCACATGCAGGGTTTGGGATATGGGAAGATACCGGCCTGACTAAATTGGGGCAACTGTTTGATCTCACCAAAACCAAATGGAAATCGCTTACACAACTGAGACAGGAATATGGTCTGCCCAGACACCATTTTCTTTTTTATGCCCAAGTAAAATCATATGTGACCAAATCCTTGAGGATCTTAAATGAAGAGCTCTGCCTGAATGATTTTGACAGATTCATGAACCCAGGAGTACACAAAATCCCATTGTCTGAATTACAAAAACGAATAAACAACAAACAGAGAGAACATCTAGCAACTAATAATTTTAAAGCCTGGATTAAGGACCTGAACGACCAAAATATATCAAAACATATAATAGATGGAAACAACACCTTTAGACAAATAATCAAAAATGAAATCTGGCGCGAGTCACATCTCAAGCTCATCCATAGAGCAAAATTTGCCTTTGATATAAAGTATAAGCATCCACCGCAACACTATCAACCTCAGTGTCCAAAATGTCAAGCTCCCTCTGCTAGCCTCTTTCACTGCATCTGGGACTGCCACATCATTCAAAAGTTCTGGAAGGAAGTACAACAATTCATAAAACATATAAGTAGAAAAGAATTACCAGTTAATCCACAATTATACTTGTTCAACTCTTCAGCAGTGGACAATTCAACCCCACAGGCAGACAAAGACTCAAAAGGAATACCAAACCCATTCAGCCACTTGATACTGATGGCAGCTCGAAAAACCATCTACAACAAATGGATCTATTCGTCACCACCAACCATATGGGACCTCAAACAAGAACTACTTCATCTATTCCATATAGACAAAACTGATGCGTTAATTCACAAAGACCTAAAATCTAAATCATTCTTTAAAAAGTGGAAACTTTTCATTGGTTCATACTTCTCAGCAGTCGAGATACAAGAAATAATGACACCATTTAAATACACCGAATGGTATGCCACAATGGATCTATTGGATAAACTAGGACCTTTACGTATCTAGTAAACGGACTTTTCATTGGAATGGTACAGGGATCGGCAGAACAAAGGGGAGAAGGGAGGTGGGAGGAGGGTGGGAAGGGTGAAATGAGGATGAGAATCAGTACGCCTTTGAGATAATACAACCTCACTTTTATTGTTACCGTAATTTATATCTTTGTACATGTTCTTGTTCTTTGGAAAACCAATAAAAATGTTTATAAAAAAAAAAATGGTATTTGTCTATTTAAAATGCTCCGTAATTTTGTATGAAGACTTTTCAAACATTCTTAAAAGCGATGGTCGTAATGGGTGATTGCGACTTCGAGTAAATTCATCATCATTTTTATGTAATTACGTTTCAAGTCATAATTACGCTTCAAGTCGGGACGGACGTACGATTCAGTTCCGATTTATAATTACAGGTGGAATTTCAACTTTGACTTAAATATACTCTCACCTAAAGGATTATTAGGAACACCTGTTCAATTTCTTATTAATGCAATTATCTAATCAACCAATCACATGGCAGTTGCTTCAATGCATTTAGGGGTGTGGTCCTGGTCAAGACAACCTCCTGAACTCCAAACTGAATGTCAGAGTGGGCAAGAAAGGTGATTTAAGCAATTTTGAGCGTGGCATGGTTGTTGGTGCCATATGGGCCGGTCTGAGTATTTCACAATCTGCTCAGTTACTGGGATTTTCACGCACAACCATTTCTAGGGTTTACAAAGAAGGGTGTGAAAAGGGAAAAACATCCAGTATGCTGCAGTCCTGTGGGAGAAAATGCCTTGTTGATGCTAGAGGTCAGAGGAGAATGGGCTGGTTGATTCAAGCTGATAGAAGAGCAACGATGACTGAAATAACCACTCGTTACAACCGAGGTATGCAGCACACACAACCTTGAGGCGGATGGGCTACAACAGCAGAAGACCCCACCGGGTACCACTCATCTCCACTACAAATAGGAAAAAGAGGCTACAATTTGCACAAGCTCACCAAAATTGGACAGTTGAAGACTGGAAAAATGTTGCCTGGTCTGATGAGTCTCAATTTCTGTTTAAACATTCAAGAGTCAGAATTTGGCGTAAACAGAATGAGAGGATGGATCCATCATGCCTTGTTACCACTGTGCAGGCTGGTGGTGGTGGTGTAATGGTGTGGGGGATGTTTTCTTGGCACACTTTAGGTCCCTTAGTGCCAATTGGGCATCGTTTAAATGCCACGGGCTACCTGAGCATTGCTCCTGACCATGTCCATCCCTTCATGACCACCATGCACCCATCCTCTGATGGCTACTTCCAGCAGGATAATGCACCAGGTCACAAAGCTCAAATCATTTCAAATTGGTTTCTTAAACATGACAATGAGTTCACTGTACTAAAATGGCCCCCACAGTCACCAGCTCTCAACCCAATAGAGCATCTTTGGTATGTGATGGAATGGGAGCTTTGTGCCCTGGATGTGCATCCCACAAATCTCCATCAATTGCAAGATGCTATCCTTTCAATATGGGCCAGCATTTCTAAAGAATGCTTTCAGCACCTTGTTGAATCAATGCCACGTAGAATTACGGCAGTTCTGAAGGCGGAAGCGGGTCAAACACCATAGTAGTATGGTGTTCCTAATAATCCTTTAGGTGAGTGTATATATGCATTCACATACAGTACATACATGCATACATACATTCATGATATACATGTATGGTAAAAATTTATATATATATATATATATATATATATATATATATATATATATATATATATATATATATACAGGCCCGGATTTACATCACAGGAGCCTATAGGCACAGGTGTCCTGGCACCCTAGACTCCGCCCTCCATGCATGCAGGCCTGGATTTACATCTCAGGAGCCTATAGGCACAGATGTCCTGGCACCCTAGACTCCACCCTCCATGCATGCAGGCCTGGATTTACATCACAGGAGCCTATAGGCACAGATGTCCTGGCACCCTAGACTCCGCCCTCCATGCATGCAGGCCCGGATTTACATCACAGGAGCCTATAGGCACAGATGTCCTGGCACCCTAGACTCCGCCCTCCATGCATGCAGGCCCAGATTTACATCACAGGAGCCTATAGGCACAGATGTCCTGGCACCCTAGACTCCGCCCTCCATGCATGCAGGCCCGGATTTACATCACAGGAGCCTATAGGCACAGATGTCCTGGCACCCTAGACTCCGCCCTCCATGCATGCAGGCCCGGATTTACATCACAGGAGCCTATAGGCACAGATGTCCTGGCACCCTAGACTCCGCCCTCCATGCATGCAGGCCCGGATTTACATCACTGTAGCCTATAGGCACAGATGTCCTGGCAACCTAGACTCCGCCTTCCATGAACCTACAAACCCCCACCCAAACTGCTCCACAAGTGTGCTGGCTGTCCCAGCTGTCTCTTCTCCCTTACTTCCCTTGCCCATCATAGGTAGCTACAGGTGTCCCTCAGCATTAGGTAGCCAGTAGTTTCATACAAATTAAGTAGCTAGAGATGCCCCCACTGAAGTGAGATCTTACCATTTGAATTCAGATAGCAGGGCAAGTAACCTCTCATTTACACTCTCATCAGGACTCAGCATAGAGAAGAAGGGAGGGAGGCACAAGGGCAGGCATGGGCAAACTCGGCCCTCCAGCTGTTACAGAACTACAAGTCCCACAATGCATTTGCCTTTATGAGCCATGACTGTGGCTGTCAGACTCCTGCAATGCATTGTGGGACTTGTAGTTTCTTAACAGCTGGAGGGCCAAGTTTGCCCATGCCTGCACTAGGGGAGGGGACTGAGCCGCCTTCCCATCTTCGGCGCCTGTAGGCACGTGCCTATCCTGCCTTATGGTAAATCCGGCCCTGTATATATATATATATATATATATATATATATATATATATATATATATATATACAGATTCGGGACACTTTGGCGCAGTTGGTGAGCTTAAGCGCGTTAAAGCATAACCTAGAGCCCCTGTCACTGTTTTCCTTTTGTGTGCTGCAGCCCCTCTGTATTTATATATTTCTTATGGAGTCTGGGGACCTCCAGTGCTCTGTGCATGCTTTGCATAGAATTGCATAACATTTGGTTTGTGCTGCTCATCCCTTGGTATTTATTTATAATTCTCCCCTGTGAGCCTGCATAACCACACCCACCTCTAGCACAGTTAAGCATATAAATGAGTGGATTGCACATGTTCAGAGAGTTCATTTGGTAGCTAGTGAAAGGTGAGGTGTTTTTAATTTCCTTTTCTCCCACTTAGTTGACTCTTGGGTTTTTGGATTAGTTCCCACTAGACTGCTTATAAAAACTGGCATTTTTGCATGGTAGAGTAGGACTCACCAGATTGGGGATACTTTGACCAGTGGTGCTCATCTGAGCTAGGATATCCGAGGTACTCGGATATCCTAGCTTTTTTTTCACTATTCGAGCTCGAATACCGAACTCGAATAGTATTAGCTATCCGGGCTGTGCTATCCAAGCGCACTCGGATAGCAAGCAGCTATCCGGAGATATCCTAGCTATCCGAGCTCGAATAGCGTCACTAGCTCGGATAGCGTCACGTCTGACTAGTGTTGGGCGAACACCTAGATGTTCGGGTTCGCGAACGTTCGCCGAACATCGCCGCGATGTTCGGGTGTTCGCGCCGAACTCCGAACATAATGGAAGTCAATGGGGACCCGAACTTTCGTGCTTTGTAAAGCTTCCTTACATGCTACATACCCCAAATTTGCAGGGTATGTGCACCTTGGGAGTGGGTACAAGAGGAAAAAAAATATTTGAAAAAGAGCTTATAGTTTTTGAGAAAATTGATTGCAAAGTTTCAAAGGAAAAACTGTCTTTTAAATGCGGAAAATGTCATGTTTCTTTGCACAGGTAACATGCTTTTTGTCGCCATGCAGTCATAAATGTAATACAGAGAAGAGGTTCCAGGAAAAGGGACCGGTAACCGTAACGCTAACCCAGCAGCAGCACACGTGATGGAACAGGAGGAGGGCGGCGCAGGAGGAGAAGGCCACGCTTTGAGACACAACCCAGGCCTTGCATGAGGACAAGAAGCGTGCGGATAGCAATGCTTTTTGCCGCCATGCAGTCATAAATGTAATAAAGATGAGAGGTTCAATAAACAGGGACCGGAAACGCTAACCCAGCAGCAGCAGCAGCAGCAGCAGCACACGTGATGGAACAGGAGGAGGCGCAGGAGGAGAAGGCCACGCTTTTTGAGACACAGCATCCCAGACCTTGCATGAGGACAAATAGCGTGCGGATATAGCAATGCTTTTTGCCGCCATGCAGTCATAAATGTAATAAAGATGAGAGGTTCAATAAACAGGGACCAGAAACGCTAACCCAGCAGCAGCAGCACACGTGATGGAACAGGAGGAGGCGCAGGAGGAGAAGGCCACGCTTTTTGAGACACAACATCCCAGGCCTTGCATGAGGACAAATAGCGTGCGGATATAGCAATGCTTTTTGCCGCCATGAAGTCATAAATGTAATAAAGATGAGAGGTTCAATAAACAGGGACCGGAAACGCTAACCCAGCAGCAGCAGCAGCAGCACACGTGATGGAACAGGAGGAGGCGCAGGAGGAGAATGCCACGCTTTTTGAGACACAGCATCCCAGGCCTTGAATGAGGACAAATAGCATGCGGATATAGCAATGCTTTTTGCCGCCATGCAGTCATAAATGTAATAAAGATGAGAGGTTCAATAAACAGGGACCGGAAACGCTAACCCATCACAGATGGTCATTGTTCATGTTACTTGGTTGGGGTCCAGGAGTGTTGCGTAGTCGTTTCCAATCCAGGATTGATTCATTTTAATTTGAGTCAGACGGTCTGCATTTTCTGTGGAGAGGCGGATACGCCGATCTGTGACGATGCCTCCGGCAGCACTGAAACAGCGTTCCGACATAACGCTGGCTGCCGGGCAAGCCAGCACCTCTATTGCGTACATTGCCAGTTTGTGCCAGGTGTCTAGCTTCGATACCCAATAGTTTAAGGGTGCAGATGGATTGTTCAACACAGCTACGCCATCTGACATGTAGTCCTTGACCATCTTCTCCAGGCGATCGGTGTTGGAGGTGGATCTGCACGCTTGCTGTTCAGTAGGCTGCTGCTGCATGGGTGTCAGAACATTTTCCCACTCCAAGGACACTGCCGATACCATTCCCTTTTGGGCACTAGCTGCGGCTTGTGTTGTTTGCTGCCCTCCTGGTCGTCCTGGGTTTGCGGAAGTCAGTCTGTCGGCGTACAACTGGCTAGAGTAAGGGGGAGGATGTCAATCTCCTCTCTAAAGTCTCCACAAGGGCCTGCTGGTATTCTTCCATTTTGACCTGTCTGACTCTTTCTTCAAGCAGTTTTGGAACATTGTGTTTGTACCATGGATCCAGAAGGGTATAAACCCAGTAATTGGTGTTGTCCAGAATGCGCACAATGCGTGGGTCGCGTTCAATGCAGTCTAGCATGAATTGAGCCATGTGTGCCAGAGTCCTGCCAGAATCCTCATCATCCTCTTGTGAGCGTTGTGATAGTTGTTGTGATGCATCATAGTCGTCACCTTCTTCCTGGTCTGCTTCTGCTGACCATTCGCGCTGAATTGTGGAAGTCCAACGTGCACCGCTCTGGCCCTCGTCAGTGGTGGCAGGAAATTCCTGCTCCAACTCCAGCTGTTCCTCCTCCTCTTCTTCGTCATAGCTGCTGGGGCCAGCGTTTCCTGATGCGGATGGCCTGATGTTGGTACCATCACGCTGATCGTTTTCTCCTTCAGATTCCCCCAGTTGCATCATGACAGCTGTTTCCTTGATTTTCAACATTGACCTCTTCAGTAAACACAGCAGTGGTATGGTAATGCTGACTGAAGAGTTGTCACTGCTCACAAGCAACGTGGATTGCTCAAAATTTTGGAGGACTTGGCAGAGGTCCAACATGTTGGCCCAATCGGATCCACAGAAGCTTGGCAGCTGTCCGGATGCGCCTCGGTACTGCGCCGTCATGTACTGGACCACTGCACTCTTCTGCTCGCAAAAGCGGGCTAGCATGTGCAGCGTAGAATTCCAGCGCGTAGGGACATCACACAGCAAGCGATGGTGGGGGAGATTGAAGCGCTCCTGCATCTTGGTGAGTGCCCCCGAAGCAGTACTGGAATTTCTGCAATGTTTGGCCACTCGTCGCACCTTCAACAGAAGATCGGCCACGCCTGGGTATGTCCTCAGGAACCGCTGAACTACTAGGTTCATCACGTGCGCCAGGCAAGGGATGTGTGTCAGCTTAGCCAACCTTAAAGCGTGAATGAGATTACTCCCATTATCACACACAACCATGCCCGGTTTCAGGTCCAGCGGTGCCAGCCACAAATCCGTCTTTTCCTTTATTCCCCTCCAAATTTCCTCCCCTGTGTGCTGCTTATCCCCAAGGCAGATCAGCTTCAGCAACGCTTGCTGACGCATGCCAACAGCTGTGCTGCACTGCTTCCACGATCCTACTGCTGCTGGGTTAGCGTTTCCGGATGAGGTACAGCTTTGAGATGCATTGGAGGAGAAGGAGTCAGAGAGGTAGGTGCTGCTGTTGTTATCCAGTGGGAGGGACAGCGGTGCAGCTGTTTGCGGCGTGGGCAACACCCGCGCCGTAGCAGGTGAGGAATTGCTGCCAGGCTCCACAAGGTTCACCCAGTGCGCGGTAAGGGAGATGTATCGACCCTGGCCGAACGCACTCGTTCAGGTGTCAGTGGTGAGGTGAACCTTGCAGGCAACGGCATTCTTCAAGCTTCGGGTTATTTTGCTGACCACGTGCTCATGCAACTCAGGCACTGCAGAGCGCGCAAAGTGGTAGCGGCTGGGAACCACGTAACGTGGGATGGCCACTGACATCATGCCCTTGAAGCGGTTTGTCTCCACCACTCGATATGGCAGCATTTCGCAGGCCAGAAGCTTGGCTATGCTGGCTGTTACTGCCACGGCCCGGGGGTCATTTGCTGGCAATTTCCTCTTGCGATCAAACATCTCCGAGACAGACAACTGAATCGTAGGGCTGCACACTGAAGGGCTGTTGGTTGTTGTGTTTGATGAACACTGGGAGACCTCAAGAGCAGTACTCCGGAAAGTGACAATGTCAGCGTCTGATGTTTGTGAATGTTGTGAACCACGCAATGGCTGGGCTACTGCTGCTGCTGAGGCGGGTCTGGTGGTGAGTCTGGTGACCCCAAGGGAGGCAGTGTTGCTGGTACCCTGTCCTGCCGCGTTTGCCCACAGAGTGGGATGTTTGGATCAGTGGTGCTCAGCAGAGCTCGAATATTCGAGTAGCTCGAATATTCGAGCTCTTTTCCAGCTATTCGAGCTCGGTATTCGAGCTCCGAATAGCTGTAGCTATTCGAATGGGCTATTCGAGTACACTCGAATAGCCCATTCACTATTCGAGCTATTCGAGCAAAACGGCGCTATTCGAGCTCGGTACCGAGCTCGAATAGCGTCATAGCCCAGATTGATGTCCTTAGAGCCAATCAGAGGGCTCCCAGGCCCTCTGACGGCAGCCAATCACAGAGGGGGACCCTGGCCAGCCCCTACCCTATAAATAGCAGCCGCCATGTTCCGTTTCTCCGTGCTTGCCTGAGACTTGTACAGAGAGAGAGTTGCTCCTTTGTGCTTTGGCTTAGCAAGAGCTCTATTGTGGTCATTTACCTAGCGTTTTTGCTCACATACACCTCCTATACACACCTATATTGTTGTTAGTTAGTTAGACATTGTATTTTAGTTAGTAGCTGTTGTGTTACATAGAGACAGGCCAGCTGCTGCAGGCTTACAGCTTTAGGCCTCAGGGCCTTGCCTGTGTGGGCAGCTGTCCTCCTGTCCTCTGTTTATTTCTCTCTATTCTATACCAGTATTTCTGCTGTCCTTTACTACTGATTGTATTAGTATTGTAGTTATATACTGTAACTGTACTAGGACACTCACTGTCACTGTTCATAGGCTACTAGCTGCTCCTGCGTGTGTGCACTCACTTTCTGTGTACACACTACACACACTCTATTTCCTTCTGATAACTGATTGATTATTGTAATTGATTATTGTAATTAGTTAGTTGTACTTACTGTTACTACTTACTGTACTAGGAGTCTAGGACACTCAGTCACTGTTCATAAGCTACTAGCTCCTGCGTTTGTGCACTCACTGTCTGTGTACACACTACACACACTCTATTTCCTTCTGATAACTGATTGATTATTGTAATTAGTTAGTTGTACTTACTGTTACTACTTACTGTACTAGGAGTCTAGGACACTCAGTCACTGTTCATAGGCTACTAGCTCCTGCGTGTGTGCACTCACTGTCTGTGTACACACTACACACACTCTATTTCCTTCTGATAACTGATTGATTATTGTAATTAGTTAGTTGTTTGTACTTACTGTTACTACTTACTCTTACTGTACTAGGAGTCTAGGACACTCAGTCACTGTTCATAGGCTACTAGCTCCTGCGTGTGTGCACTCACTGTCTGTGTACACACACTACACACACTCTATTTCCTTCTGATAACTGATTGCTTATTGTAATTAGTTAGTTGTACTTACTGTTACTACTTACTCTTACTGTACTAGGAGTCTAGGACACTCAGTCACTGTTCATAGTCTACTAGCTCCTGCGTGTGTGCACTCACTGTCTGTGTACACACACTACACACACTCTATTTCCTTCTGATAACTGATTGATTATTGTAATTAGTTAGTTGTTTGTACTTACTGTTACTACTTACTCTTACTGTACTAGGAGTCTAGGACACTCAGTCACTGTTCATAGGCTACTAGCTCCTGCGTGTGTGCACTCACTTTCTGTGTACACACTACACACACTCTATTTCCTTCTGATAACTGATTGATTATTGTAATTGATTATTGTAATTAGTTAGTTGTACTTACTGTTACTACTTACTGTACTAGGAGTCTAGGACACTCAGTCACTGTTCATAGGCTACTAGCTCCTGCGTGTGTGCACTCACTGTCTGTGTACACACTACACACACTCTATTTCCTTCTGATAACTGATTGCTTATTGTAATTAGTTAGTTGTACTTACTGTTACTACTTACTGTTACTGTACTAGGAGTCTAGGACACTCAGTCACTGTTCATAGGCTACTAGCTCCTGCGTGTGTGCACTCACTGTCTGTGTACACACACTACACACACTCTATTTCCTTCTGATAACTGATTGATTATTGTAATTAGTTAGTTGTACTTACTGACTGTTACTACTTACTTACTTACTGTACTAGGGACACTCACTCAGTCACTGTTCATAGGCTAGCTCCTGCGCGCGTTTGCGCGTGCGTGCACTCACTGTCTGTAGTGTACACACACTAAATTTACTTGTGATTACTACTGATTATTGTAACTGCTAGTTGTACTTCCTGACTGTTACTACTTACTTACTGTACTAGGGACACTCACTCAGTCACCTCACCCACCAACCCACTCCATTAAACTACCCCACTTTTCACCCGCCCTTTTAAAAAACTTTTGTCTATACGCCCAAAACATCGAAGATGTCTGGAAGTGGCAGCCAGCGCGGTTTGGGCAAGGGGAAGGGCAGCAAGGGAATCAGGAGGAGAGGGAGCAGCATTGTGGCAGGCCGCGGCCGCGCCACCATGCACAGTTCCGCAGCAGCAGCAGCAGCGTCAGTGGCTAACATTCCTCCCATAGCCACTGGCCGTGGACGCCTTGGGCGCCGCCCAGCAGGAGCATCTGCAACTCACGCTGCAGAGACACAGCAGCAGCAGCGTGTAGCACCTGCTCCGATTTTCCTCCAGCCGGGTCGGAAACGTCCCATTGAGGAAAAGCATGCAGACACTGTGGTGCAACTCATGACGGAGGATGAGCAGCCCGCCATCAGCTCTGCATCCGAGGCCTCCACCCTCACCACCACCACCACCACCACCACCCCTGTTCGCAGCAGCCGCCCAGCAGGGTCTGGGGAGGAGGCCAGTTCACCGTCACAAGTTGACGACCTGTCACTCAGCAGTATTTTTACCCCAGGCACCATCAGGGTATTGTCTGCTGTTGTTGGCGATTTTGAGGAGGAGATGCTGATGGGCACTTTGGGGGATGAGGGATTGGACAGCAAGACTGTGGCGACAGTCAAGCAGCCCATCCATGCATCAGGAGAGGAGTTTGGGGGGTCATCATCCCAGCAGGACATGTTTCAGGAGGGGGAGGATGATGATGACCCGGTGACAGACAGAGACTGGGTGCCACCACCTCCAGGGGATGTCGTCCTCAGCAGCTCTGAGGAGGAGGAGGAGAATGCTCTTGTGGGCCTTGCAAGGAGGCGCATCATTGCAAGCATTGGCAGCAGTAGGCAGGTCCCACAGCCTGCTGGTGTCTCAGGCTCAGCAGCAGCAGCAGCAGCATCTGCCAGTACCACCACCAGCCGCACCCAAGCCCCCCAAGCCCCCCCCCCCCCAACCACCACAGGGAGACAGGCAGCAGCGCTTCCATGCCGTAGGGGGATGTTTCTGTCACCAATCTGGCGATATTTCACCATGCCCACTGTGTACAGCAAGTACGCCACTTGCAACCACTGTCAGCGGAAGTTGAGCAGAGGTGCAGACCCCTTAAAGTTCAGCACCAGCTCGCTCATCAACCACCTTGCTGCGAAACATTTCCACCAGCATGAGGAGTTCCAGAGGCTGAAGGCATCTGGTGCTGGCAGTGGCACCACACCCATCACTGCACAGCCTTCAGCAGCAGCAGCAACAGCAGCCACCCGCCCTCCTGCTCCTCCAGCAGCACCAGCAGGAGTGCGGAAACGCACTGCTCCTCCCCCCTCTGCAACTCCTGCCGCCGACACTGAGGCCTGTTCTGGCAGCCAGTCCTCAGTGGCCTCCTCCGCTGTGTCTGCTGATTCCCGTGCCAGCAAAAGGCCACGCCAGAGCCTTTTGAGCGAGTCCTTCCAGGGGGTGGTTAGGGCTCTGCCTCCCAGCAGCCGTCGCGTGCGGCAGCTGAACGGCTTGCTGGCACGGGCCATGTGCTCCCAACTCCTGCCGTACACGCTCGTGCAGGAGGGGAGCGACATTCGTGCGCTGCTTGCTTGCGCAACCCAAGACTGGCAGCTCCCCAGCAGACACTTTTTCTCCCGCAAGGCCATTTCTGCACTGCACCGCTTTGTGATGGCCAATGTGGAGCGAGGGCTGGAGCACGCGGTTGGTGAAAGGGTCCACGTCACCATGGACTCCTGGAGCAGCCGCTTCGGGACAGGCCGCTACCTGTCCTTCACTGTCCACTGGGTCAGCTTGGTGGAAGGGGGTGAGGATGGGAGAGCAGCAGCGGGCACAGCAGCAGCAGCAACACAGTGGGAGGTGCCACCCCGCAGGGTCAGGGGAACTGCAGCAGGTTCCTCCGATCCTCTGCCATCCTCCGGCACACCTGGCCAAACCCCCCGCCTCAGCAGCAGCGTGAAGGCCCGCCACTGCCAAGCGCTGCTGCACTAGGTCAGCCTTGGGAAGACCAAGCTGACGGCAACCCATGTGTTGGCCAAACTCCAGGAGCAGGAGAGGATTTGGCTGACCCCCAGAGGCCTCAGAGTCGGAGAGGTGGTGGCCGACAATGGGGCCAATCTGGTTGCCGCAATAGACAGGGGAAACCTGACCCACATCCCCTGTCTTGCCCACGTGCTGAACCTGGTGGTGCAGAAGTTCTTGCACACCTACCAGGGGATGGGCGAACTGCTGGAAACGGCAAGGAACGTTGTGCGTCACTTCCGGCGCTCGGCTGCAGCCTGTGCGAGCCTGGAAGACGTGCAAAAGGAGCTGGATCTGCCACGCCATCGGCTGATCCTTGACGTTCCGACTCGCTGGAACTCCACCCTGGCGATGTTAGAGCGTCTGGTTGAACAGAAGCACGCTGTCAACCAGTACCTTGCCCTGGCCACTGTTTCCGCCGCTCAGAGAAGGGACAAGACCAGCAACATCCCGTCCATCGTCCCCGATGATGACTGGAGGCACATGCAGCAGGTGTGCTTAGTGCTGGCTCCCTTTCTGCAGGCCACTAACATGGTGAGCAGGGACCATGCTATGGTCTGCGAGTGGGTGCCCCTGGTTTGTCTGCTGAACAGGGCCCTCGATGCTTTGCTGGAACAGGGAGCGGCAGCCTTGGACCAGCAGGAGCGGCAAGCAGCTGCACAGTCCACCTCTGAGGGGGAGGAGGAGGAGGACTTGGTGGAGGTCCCTGACCTTGCTGGTGATGAGGGGGAGCAGCACAGTGCAGCTGAGTTGGTGCGGGGGTGGAGAGAGGATGAGGCTGACGAAGCAGAGGAGGAGGATGAGGACAGCAGCACTGCCGTCGATGTGCCAGCAGACGTGGCCCGCCTCTTCCCAATGGCAGCGCACATGCTGACGTGCCTGCGCAGAGACCCCAGGGTGATCCAGATGAAGCAGAGGGAGGACATCTGGATCAGCATGATGTTGGACCCACGCCTCAAGGGGAAGTTGAGCCAGTTCCTGCCGCCTGCAGGAGGAGACCCAGCGCAACAAATAAGGAGCTTGCAGCAGGCCCTTGTTGAGCGCTTGGAGGAAGCCTTCCCCCAGCCTTCCACCCCCACTGTCCAGCAGCCAGCACAGAGGCAGCAGCAGGTGCCTGCATCCAGCAGCAAGCGCCCCACAGACCTGCTGTCTCTCAGCCACGAGCTCTACAGGACTGTAGAGGCTCCGGCAGCAGTGACTAGAGAGGAGGTGCATGCAGCAGCATCCTCCACCGGTCACAGCCAGCGCCTGACCCGCATGGTGGCTGACTACATGGGGTCCTACAGCGGGCTTGACAGCGATGCCCCTGTTGATCCCATGGAGTATTGGGTCAAGCGCCTGGAGATCTGGAGCGAGCTGGCGCAGTACGCCCTGGAAGTGCTGTCCTGCCCCCCTTCCAGCGTGCTGTCCGAGCGCTGCTTCAGTGCAGCTGGTGGTGTGGTCACCGAGAAACGCTCACGTCTGTCTCACAAGTCTGTGGACAGACTGACGTTTCTCAAGATGAACCAGGCGTGGGTGGAAGGCGAGTTCTTGGCCCCTGTTGTCGGCGAGAGGGGGACATGAACTGGCTAAGAACCATCGTTAATGTGCCTTACCACCCTTTACCACCTCCTGGCTCCTGCTCACTAAGCCAGCCTGGTTCACTTTGACTATTACGTCGCCTGCAGCCACACATTTTACACCTACAGTGGGCTGCTGTGTACTGCCCTTCTGCTGTCTGTCTGTGTTTCCCACTGCCAGGGTACACAGATTTACCTTCTGCTGCCACTCTGCCACCAGCTATTACGTCAAACAATAGCTATATATCTGTGTAATTTGTTTTACAAACAAAACCAAAAAACCATTAAAAAAAAAAAAAAAGGTTTAATTTTTCTGAGGTGCCCGGGTTGAAAACTGTGTTGTCCCAGTTGTGTATTGGACACGATGTGGGCTGCACGACCGCTGTCTGGGACCTCCTGTTGTGTTCATTTACGGCCTGGTATCACCGCTAGGTACCAGGGCTATTATGTCACGCTGCCTGCCTGCTGCCACACTCACACTACTCCTCCATTCCTCCTGCTGCTGCTGTCTGTCTGTGTTTCCCACTGCCAGGGTACACAGAATTACCTTCTGCTGCCAGTCTGCCACCAGCTATTACGTCAAACAATAGCTGCACACATAATTACTCCTCCATTCCTCCTGCTGCTGCTGCTGTCTGTCTGTGTTTCCCACCGCCAGGGTACACAGATTTACCTTCTGCTGCCACTCTGCCACCAGCTATTACGTCAAAAAATAGCTATATCTGTGTAATTGGTTGTAAAAACAAAAAAAAAAAAAAAAAAAAAAGGTTTAATTTTTCTGAGGTGCCCAGGTTGAAAACTGTGTTGTCCCAGTTGTGTATTGGACACGATGTGGGCTGCACGACCGCTGTCTGGGACCTCCTGTTGTGTTCATTTACGGCCTGGTATCACCGCTAGGTACCAGGGCTATTATGTCACGCTGCCTACCTGCTGCCACACTCACACTACTCCTCCATTCCTCCTGCTGATGCTGCTGTCTGTCTGTGTTTCCCACTGCCAGGGTACACAGAATTAGCTTCTGCTGCCACTCTGCCACCAGCTATTACGTCAAACAATAGCTGCTCACATTACTCCTCCATTCCTCCTGCTGCTGCTGCTGTCTGTCTGTGTTTCCCACTGCCAGGGTACACAGAATTACCTTCTGCTGCCAGTCTGCCACCAGCTATTACGTCAAACAATAGCTGCACACATAATTACTCCTCCATTCCTCCTGCTGCTGCTGCTGTCTGTCTGTGTTTCCCACTGCCAGGGTACACAGATTTACCTTCTGCTGCCACTCTGCCACCAGCTATTACGTCAAAAAATAGCTATATCTGTGTAATTGGTTATAAAAACAAAACAAAAAAAAACCCCCAAAAAAAAAGGTTTAATTTTTCTGAGGTGCCCGGGTTGAAAACTGTGTTGTCCCAGTTGTGTATTGGACACAATGTGGGCTGCACGACCGCTGTCTGGGACCTCCTGCCTGCTGTGTTTATTTACAGCCCTGGTATCACCGCTAGGTACCAGGGCTATTATGTCACGCTGCCTGCCTCATTGACTGCCTGCTGCCACACACTCATCCTCCTCCTCCTGCTGCTGAATTTACCTCCTGCTGTCTGTGTGTTTCCACTGCCAGGGAGCACATACAATGGCGCTTCCAACATGCGTGCGCCACCAGCTATTTGTTACGCTCAAAAATAGCTGCATTTCTTTAAAAAAAAAATTTGAAAAGAGAAATAAGTGAAGAAGAAGACGATATAGAAGAAGATGAAGAAGATGAAGAAGAAGAAGATGAAGAAGATGAAGAAGAAGAAGATGAAGAAGAAGAAGAAGAAGAAGAAGAAGAAGGAGAAGAAGAAGAAGATGAAGAAGATGAAGATGAAGAAGATGAAGATGAAGAAGATGAAGAAGAAGAAGAAGATGAAGAAGAAGAAGATGAAGAAGAAGAAGATGAAGATGATGAAGAAGAAGAAGATGAAGAAGATGAAGATGAAGAAGATGAAGATGAAGAAGAAGAAGAAGAAGATGAAGAAGATGAAGAAGATGAAGAAGAAGATGAAGAAGATGAAGAAGATGAAGAAGAAGATGAAGAAGATGAAGAAGATGAAGAAGAAGAAGATGAAGAAGAAGAAGAAGAAGATGAAGAAGATGAAGAAGATGAAGATGAAGAAGATGAAGAAGATGAAGAAGAAGAAGATGAAGAAGATGAAGAAGATGAAGAAGAAGATGAAGAAGATGAAGAAGAAGATGAAGAAGATGAAGAAGATGAAGAAAAAGAAGATGAAGAAGAAGAAGATGATGATGAAGAAGATGAAGAAGATGAAGAAGAAGAAGAAGACAATATAAAAGAAGAAGAAGATATAGAAGAAGAAGATATAGAAGAAGAAGATATAGAAGAAGAAGAAGAAGAAGAAGATATAGAAGATAAAGAAGAAGAAGAAGAAGTATATACAGTACTGAACAAATTTCTGGACACAACTTCTCTTTTCAACTTTTTTTTTTTAAAGGAACATCCCCACATATTCACTTGCTGTTGTTACTTGGAAAAAAAGAGGTTTCTTGCATCATTCACCCTCAAAACAAGTGTTGGAAGCTATTTAAGGCCATTTCGAATAGTCAGCTCGAATAATGAGCTCGAATACCGACTCGAATAGTGAGCTCGAATTCCGAGGTCGAATCGAATAGTAAAAATTATTCGACTCGAATATTCGACTGACCTCGAATAATTTACTATTCGAATTCGATCTAACTCGAATTTTGAAAAGGGGTATTTGAGCACCACTGGTTTGGATAGCATGTGTCGGCTCATGCTGGTGGTGGAGAGGTTGTTAATACTTTTCCCCCTGCTCAGGCGGGTCTTGCACACCTTGCAAATCGCCATAGTACCATCCTCAGTGCAGTCTTCAAAGAAAGCCCAGACTTTGGAGCACCTGCCTTGCTGGCGATTTCTGTTTGCGCCTCTTTTGCCTCTCACTTGAACTTCCACGCTTGTGGTGCCTGAAATTGCGCGCCGCCTACCTTGTGGCACAAGGTGAACTCGTGCAGCAGTGGGTTCTTCAACAGACTCATCTGTGCTGCTGCTACGACGGCGATGTTCTCGTTCACAAACAAAATCTGGGTCTCTGTCCACATTGTCCATACCCTCCTCTTCCATCTCCTGAAACTCGTCATATGTCATTGTGGGGGGCCGCCGCCGTGGAGTAGAGCTCCCCAGAACAACCTCTGCGCAGCTCACTCCAACGTCGTCTTCCAGATCTTGTCGGCCGACCTCCTGCAATTGCAACCCCTCCTGCCCAACTTGCTCTGGGATTTGGGTTTCCGAGTCCTCCTCGGACTCGCCTTGTATTTCAGTGCGCAGTGCATTTCCCACAGTAAATGGTTGTGAATCCGGGCACAACATTTCTGGCTGTTCCATTGACCTTTGAAAGGTGGAAGTTTGTTGGGCTGGGAATAGCTCCTGCGAATACCCCATTGTGTCCTGAGGTAATTCATCGGACTGGTTATCTGGCAGTTGTGTGCGTGGTGTCGCTGCCGGTTGTGTCAGCTTTGTGCCCACTGGCTCCTTGTAACTGGCTGAGGACTCGGACCTCGTGCGTGATGTGCTGGTGCTGCTTAACCCACTGCTGGAAGCTTGAGAGGTCACCCAAGTAATTATCTGGTCCTGTTCTTTTGGATTTGTGAGGGTTGTTGTCCTGGACAACATGGGCGGTATTGAGTGGGTTTTCTTGGGTGCTCCCCTGTGGCCTGTACGTGAACCGTCAGGGGAAACACCTCTTCCCTTGCCCCTCCCTCTTTCACCGGATTTCTTCCTCATTTTACTTATCCTTAAAGTACACGCTGACTGGCAGCAGTACAGTGGCAGTACAGAAATGCTATACAGTGGTGGGTGAGCGGTGTACCACTATTCCCAGCAGCGACACAGAGCACAATGCTATACAGTGGTGGGTGAGCGGTGTACCACTATTCCCAGCAGCGACACAGAGCACAATGCTATACAGTGGCGGGTGAGCGGTGTACTACTGTTCCCAGCAGACACAGAGTGGCAGTAAACACAATGCTATATAGTGTGGCTGAGCAAGGTACACAGAGTGGCAGTAAACACAATGCTATATAGTGTGGCTGAGCGAGCAGTGTACTACTATTCCCAGCAGACACAGAGTGGCAGTAAACAGAATGCTCTATAGTGTGGCTGAGCGAGGTACACAGAGTGGCAGTAAACAGAATGCTATATAGTGTGGCTGAGCGAGCGGTGTACTACTATTCCCAGCAGACACAGAACAGTAAACAGAATGCTATGTAGTGTGGCTGAGCGGTGTACCACTATTCCCAGCAGCGACACAGAGCACAATGCTATACAGTGGCGGGTGAGCGGTGTACCACTATTCCCAGCAGCGACACAGAGCACAATGCTATACAGTGGCGGGTGAGCGGTGTACTACTATTCCCAGCAGACACAGAGTGGCAGTAAACAGAATGCTATATAGTGTGGCTGAGCGAGGTACACAGAGTGGCAGTAAACAGAATGCTATATAGTGTGGCTGAGCGAGCGGTGAACTACTATTCCCAGCAGACATAGAACAGTAAACAGAATGCTATATAGTGTGGCTGAGCGGTGTACCACTATTCCCAGCAGCGACACAGAGCACAATGCTATACAGTGGCGGGTGAGCGGTGTACCACTATTCCCAGCAGCGACACAGAGCACAATGCTATACAGTGGCGGGTGAGCGGTGTACTACTATTCCCAGCAGACACAGCGTGGCAGTAAACAGAATGCTATATAGTGTGGCTGAGCGAGGTACACAGAGTGGCAGTAAACAGAATGCTATATAGTGTGGCTGAGCGAGCGGTGTACTACTATTCCCAGCAGACACAGAGTGGCAGTAAACAGAATGCTATATAGTGTGGCTGAGCGAGGTACACAGAGTGGCAGTAAACAGAATGCTATATAGTGTGGCTGAGCGAGCGGTGTACTACTATTCCCAGCAGACACAGAGTGGCAGTAAACACAATGCTATATAGTGTGGCTGAGCGAGGTACACAGAGTGGCAGTAAACAGAATGCTATATAGTGTGGCTGAGCGAGCGGTGTACTACTATTCCCAGCAGACACAGAACAGTAAACAGAATGCTATATAGTGTGGCTGAGCGAGGTACACAGAGTGGCAGTAAACAGAATGCTATATAGTGTGGCTGAGCGAGCGGTGTACTACTATTCCCAGCAGCGACACAATGACTGGGGGGACCCTGGCTAGCGTGGCTGGAGCGCGAACTACCCTGCCTGCCTACCCAAAGCTAAACCCACAGACAAATGGCGGAGATATGACGTGGTTCGGGTATTTATTTACCCGAACCACGTGACAGTTCGGCCAATCAGAGCGCTAGCCGAACGTTCGGGGAACGTTCGGCCATGCACTCTTAGGCCTCTTGCACACTGCAAGCAATTCAGATTCAGATTCCGCTTTTTAATCTGTTTTTACTTCCGATTCAGATTCAGATTTGCAGTTTGCTCCTTGCACACTGCAAATCTGAATCTGAATCGGAGGTAAAAACTGATTAAAAAGCGGAATCTGAATCTGAATTGCTTGCAGTGTGCAAGAGGCCTTAGTTCGGCCATGTGGCCGAACGGTTTGGCCGAACACCATCAGGTGTTCGGCCGAACTCGAACATCACCCGAACAGGGTGATGTTCTGCAGAACTCGAACAGTGGCGAACACTGTTCGTCCAACACTACGTCTGACGTCACCTCGAGTCCTCACAAGCGAATCAGAGGGCTCCCAGCCCTCTGACTGCAGCCAATCACAGAGGGGGAGCCTGGCCAAGCCCCCCTCTATAAATAGCGGATGCCATCTTGCCTCACTTTTCCTGCTTGCGACTTACTGACTAACTGTACTGAGAGACTGCTCCAGTGCGTTTTGTCTGTGTGCAAGTGCATTTATATTGTTCTAAACCAAGTGTTTTTTACACTCCAACACTTGATCTTCAACTGTATTGCTTTGTATTGTAGATAGATTGTATTTTAGGCCGTTTAGTTTGTGTGATTAGGGACTAGGGAGGGAGACTGTCACTGCTGCAGCTGCAGCCAGCAGCTAGGCCCTGTGCCTAGGCAAGGCAGCCTGCCCTGCTCTGTGCTCTAGTCTCTAGTTACCTGTGCTCTCACCTGTCCTACTCTACTGTACTACTACTTCTGTGTTAGATAGATTTGTACTATTTTGTAGTTAGCAAGGCCCAGCTTTACTGCTAGCTATACCTGTCCTGTATCTGCTCTCTGTGATCTAGTCACACCTGTTCTATTATTTAGCTAGATTCTTCTATTGTTTAGTTAGTAGTACTGTAGTGTACTCTAGTCTGTGTATAGGGACCGTCTGTCACCGCGTTACCTAGGGTCTTTGTGTAGGCAGTGCACGTCTGCGCTGTCCGCACCCTCTCGTTAGTGCTACACCCGTCCTATTGTTCATATTACTTCTATTGTGTATTTGCTGACTTGTACTGTAGTCTGTGTATAGGAACACCGTCAGTCAGCGTCAGCTAGGGTCTTTGTGTGCGCACTGCGCACTCTCTCGTTAGAGCTACACCGATCTCTGCTGTAGAGTACACCTATCCGTCACCTCACACACCCACCATCACCAGTCCCACCCCATTAAAGTACCCCACTTGTCCCACCCGCCTTTACATACATAAGGTTTTTTTTTTCATATGTATAATATTAAAAATATACGATGTCTGGCACTGGCAGCCGCGGTTTGGGCAGGGGCAGCAAGGGCATCGCCAAGAGAGGAGGTCGTGGGCGTTGCAGCCGCGCCACCACCACCATGCACATTTCTGCGTCTGCACCAGTGGCTATTCCGCCATTAGCCACTGGCCGTGGACGCCTTGGCCGCCCAACAGCTGGGAGTCACGCTGCAGAGACACAGCAGCAGCAGCGTGGGGCGCAGATGTTCCTCCCACCACCAGGTCGTAGCCATCCTATTGAGGAGAAGGACGCAGACTCTGTGGTGGAACTGATGGTGGATGAGCAGGCCACCATTAGCTCTGGAACCGAGTCCTCCACCCCCGCCACCACTCCTGTTCGCAAGAGCAGCAGCAGCCAACCAGAACTGCCTGGGGAGGAGGAGGAGGAGT